>NC_142468.1:55930151-56233181 GCF_049115385.1 Moschus berezovskii
TCAAATGAAATTGTAAATGCCTTGAGAACACTCTAGCTGTATGTTCTAAATGCTAAATGTCTTATTAGACAAAGGAGTTTGGGTCTGACTCCGCTAGAATACAGATCTGCTTGGAGAAGCATCAGCAATAGCTGGTGTTTCAGCACGTCACAGTATCATTAGCAGCCAGACAGAGTTATTCAGCACATACCTTTTAATGTCAAGTCTCCGTTTTCTGACTGCTTGACAAGCCAGGGAGGATAAATAAAACAGGCTCCTGGGGCATCTGGTTTTCTCTCACATTAGGTTCCATGATAGGATCCCTGATTTAAGACCAGGATCCAATTGAGAAGCTGTGCTGATAGCACAATAAATACTATGGAAATGTCAGGCCTGAATTGGCGTTCTGTGTTAGTCCAGGACCATGCACTGTGTCATTATTTATATCAAGCAAACTCTTACTTTGGTCTCTAGAAAAGGGCATCATAGGGAGAATTAATATTGAAAATGGAAAGAAAAAGGCATTCATGAGAGCAAGAGTGTTTGTCCTTGTTGGGGAATAAGAGTCAACAGGTAAAACTATTTTCTATGGACGTGTTTAAAATATTCATAAGGGACAGAGAAGTTTCCGCTTTTCCCAGCTGCTTTTGTCACGATCTCTACCTAAAGCCTCTTGCAACTGACATCAGTAAAAAAAAAAAAAAGAATTAAAAGGATTCCTTATCAACAGTGATCAAACAGTCTAGAGGTTTTTTGGGTTTTTTTTTTTTTTTTTGCACAATATTCCAAAATACTTTGAGTCTTTGAAACAAAGATTAGTCATTAAATTATACCAAAATAGAGTTTAATTCTGTCCTTTCATAAGACATTTCACAGAAGTATATTCACAAATTAGAAAAAAAAAAAGATAAGCTAGTTTTTAAAGAACTATATGGCCTCCATATTTTTATTCACCCTTTGGCTGGCTTCCTCTCCTTTTAAAAGTTGCATAACAACCTGTGGGGTACACTGAGAGTCACAGACGCAGGTACTGGGGTGCAGAGAAGTTGAATTAATTACAGGAAGTCTCACAGTCAGCAGGTGCTGAAGCTGGGCTTCCATTCCTCAGTGACTGTCTCCAAGCAAGGGGCTCCCTCATCCTTACTTCCTCCTGCATCCCAGCCCCTGAGACCTCTCAGTCCCAATTGAAGGAACACTAGAGGGACCCTAGAGATGCCCCTCACCTCTTTCTCCCTCAGGGATCCTGCCACTTCCCAGAAAGCCTGGGGTCCACGTCTGTTACCCCAGTTCTTCCTCACAACAACTTTCTACAGTAAGTGGAATCAGAGGCCCCTGATTTGTATAAGGCAAACGAAGCTCACAGGTGTGTGGAGTCACTTCCCAAAGTGAAAGTCGCTCAGTCATGTCTGACTCTTTGCGACCCCATGGACTATACAGTCCATGGAATTCTCTAGGCCAGAATACTGGAGTGGGTAGACTTTCCCTTCTCCAGGGGATCTTCTCAACCCAGGGATCGAACCCAGGTCTCCCACATTGCGGGCGGATTCCTTACCAACTGAGCCACAAGAGGCCACATGCAAATGGCAGAGTCAGGACTCAAACCTACCTTGGGGATTCCAAGTTTCCTCCATTTTTGCACGGTAGTAAAAAGTCCCTGTGCGGGCAGCTTGTGGGGTGGAACGGCTGCTTCTCCACAACTGTACAGTTAGACAGACTATTGGCTCTGGAGGTAAAGGCCCAGGGGCAAATACTGGCTTGAGACCAGGGCAAGTTGCTCAGCCCTGGGTCTGGGTCTGAGTCCCTCATTCCTCAAAAAAGGCAGAAACACCACCTGCCTGGACTGTTGCAAAGCCCTTGGATGACACCCCTGATGCCCCAGCAAGGCTGTGGACAGGCACGGGGGGGGTGGTATGCTCACAGGTCCCTGTCAGATCCCCACCTCCAGCTGGGACCTGGGGTGTGTTTAAAGCAGCAACCAGACGGGAAGCCTCAGCCTGTTAGAGGGAAGAGTGGGCACACACCGGCCCTTCTCACCTGCACAGAGTTTCTTCTGAGGAACCTCATCCAGCTCTGACAACGGGCCTCTCCTCGAAGGAATATCCCAGTCAGAGGCCATCTCTCTAACCAAGGAGAGAAAACAAGGGAGCCAGAGCCAAGCTGACATGGGACATAGGGGCTGGAGATGTAGTCAGCCGTCGCTTGGGGCCTAATTATCCAGCAGTCAAAGCCCTGGTGACATCTGAGATCCCTATCAACCCTGAAATATCTTCCGCTGCCTTCCAAGTCTGAGTTATCTCTCCAGGCATCCAAATTAAACAAGGCACAAACGAGGTGGCTATGGTGGACTCCAAGGGCCATTTTCTAGCAAGCACCCTGTAACTCCCGAGCTCCTAGAGAAAGCTACGGGCTTGGGTCTGCAACAGTGAGGTGCCATCAAGCAGGAAAGACCCAGAGACATAGAACAGGAGCCCAAAGCACATCCAATTAAACTTCCTAAATTAATAGGTGATGAAACTAGGGCTGGGAGAGGGAAGTAAAAATAAAGCACAGCTTAAACGGTGGTGCAGCTAAAGCCAGAGCCCCCAGCCCAGCTTTTCCCTTCTCCATATTGCCTCTTTGGTACTTAGATTCTGCCCTTGGCAGAAGCTCTTCTTCCACTTGGAAGCCATTGCTGGATTTGCCATCACAAAGATGAACTTATGGCTCACTTATACCCTACCATCCTCTGCCCAACATGCCCAATGACTCTTCCATGAGCTACTCAGTAAAGAATAAAATGCCTAGGCCAGCATTCAGGGGTTTCTCCTTTGGTGCAGCTTGATACAGTATTTCTAGCCTGATTCATTCTTCCTCTTCATTCATCCATTCCACAAATATTTATTGAGCAGTAAATTGAAGCAGGCACCAAAGAATAAAGCATTCAAGAATAAACCTCTTTCTGCCCTTGTAAAGCTCCTGTGTGTGTGTGTTAAGTCACTTTAGTGGTGTCTGACTCTAGCGACCCTATTGACTGTAGCCTGTCAGGCTCCTCTGTCCATGGGATTTCCCAGGCAAGAATCCTGAAGCTGGTTGCTCTGCCCTCATCCAGGGGATCATCCTGACTCAGGGACTGAACCCACATCTCTTATATTTCCTGCATTGGCAGACGGGTTCTTTACCATCTGGAAAGAACTAGTGCCATTACTACTGCCAGCTGGGAAGCCCCTTCAAAGTTCGTAATTTAGTATAAGAAACAGCCACATAAACAAAAAAGTACCATTATAATGTATTACGACTCAGAGACAGATACTTGCAGACCCATGAACCCAGAGAAGGAATTCAATCTGAAGAAGGAAGTTATATCTAGGAGAATCTTCCAGGAATAAAGATGCCTGAGTTGAATTTCAAAGTGGGCAATGACCAGTTATCAAGGAAGGACCCGAGAGGCACCACGAGAGGGCATAGCCGAAGCAAAAGCAAGCCATGGAGAATATAAAGCCCACGTCACATTCTTTTTCACCTCTGTGCTTTTGTGACTCAGAATCTAAGAAATCCGCTTCTTCATAAATGGTCACCAGGTAAATGGATGAGGCATGAGAGGAGTTTCAGGAAGGTCGAAGCTGTTGTGACACCAAAGAGTGAGACAGATGGACATGACTACAGGCGAGGCAAGCAGCAGGGCCACAGGCGAGGCTATGGAGGGCTAGGTGTACATTCAGAAAGGCTTACACTTGATCATTCAGGTCAAGAATTTAAAAAAAAATTTTTTTGAAATACAGTTGATCTACAATGTTAATTTCTGCTGTACATTCTTTTTCATACTCTTTTCCATTATCACAGAATACTGAATATGGCTCCCTGTGATACACAGTGGGACCTTGCTGTTTATTCATCCTGTGTGTAATAGTTTGCATCTGCTCATCCCAAAGGTCAAGGATTCTTGAAGCCTGGCCTTCAGGGTCAGAGTCCTTTCCCCTGAAGCTGTTATAAAGTTTTATGCATGAATTCAGTTTTTATCAGATTTCAAAAGGGATTCATGACTAAAGCATGCAAAGGATAATTGGGACAAGGGTTGAAACACATTGGAAGGTTGTAAACCAGAACGGGCCAGGGTGAGATTTATCATTTATATGGATCTTGCTGATTTATGAAAATGGGGTCTATGTCTTTTTCACTGTTGTATTCCTAGTACCTATCACCACGCTTGGCACACGAAAAGTGTGCAATAGGGAGAGTGACGACATTATGGAGGTTAGGCTTGAGGACAAGAACCAGAGGCATGAAATCTCTTCGGGGCTGCTGGCTGCTGAGTGGGGCAAGGGAGAGAGGATGGTTGTTGGTGTAGAGTAAAAATGACATCTTTGAAAATAAGTTTTGGAAGTAAGGAAATGGCAACTCACTCCAGTATTCTTGCCTAGAGAATCCCATGGACGGAGGAGCCTGGTGGGCTACAGTCCATGGAGTCGCAAATAGTCGGACACGACTGAGCGACTTCACTCACTTTGGAAGTAAAATTAATAAGACCTGGGGGAGATCAATCCTGGGTGTTCATTGGAAGGACTGATGCTAAAGCTGAAACTCCAATACTTTGGTCACCTCATGCAAAGAGTTGACTCACTGGAAAAGACTCTGATGCTGGGAGGGATTGGGGGTGGGAGGAGAAGGGGACGACAGAGAATGAGATGGCTGGATGGCATCACTGACTCGATGGACATGAGTTTGAGTGAATTCTGGGAGTTGGTGATGGGCAGGGAGGCCTGGCGTGCTGTGATTCATGGTGTCGCAGAGTCAGACACGACTGAGAGACTGAACTGAACTGAAATTTAATGAATATGGTAATTTAATGAAAACAGATGAGGAAACAGTGTCAGACTATTTTTGGGGGGGCTACAAAATCACTGCAGATGCTGACTGAAGCCATGAAATTAAAAGACACTTACTCCTTGGGAGGAAAGTTATGACCAACCTAGATAGCATATCAAAAACCAGAGACACTACTTTGCCAACAAATGTCCATCTAGTCAAGGCTATGGTTTTTCCCGTGGTCATGTATGGATGTGAGAGTTGGACTGTGAAGAAAGTTGAGCACCAAAGAATTGATGCTTTTGAACTGTGGTGTTGGAGAAGACTCTTGAGAGTCCCTTGGACTGCAAGGAGATCCAACCAGTCCATTCTAGAGGAGATCAGCCCTGGCGGTTCATTGGAAGGACTGATGCTAAAGCTGAAACTCCAATACTTTGGCCACCTCATGCAAAGAGTTGACTCACTGGAAAAGACTCTGATGCTGGGAGGGATTGGGGGCAGGAGGAGAAGGGGACGACAGAGAATGAGATGGCTGGATGGCATCACCAACTCGATGGACATGAGTTTGTGTGAACTCCGGGAGTTGGTGACGGACAGGAGGCCTGGCAAGCTGTGATTCACGGGGTCGCAAAGGGTTGGACACGACTGAGTGACTGAACTGAACTGATAATTTAATGAATATGGTCGGGGGAGAGGGGGCAGGCAGTGAAGGAAACAGAGAACTCAAGGATGACTCCCACTTGTCCAGCTTGAAAACCTAACTAAATGGTGGTGCCATTAACAGAAATCAAGGAAACAGGAAGCGGTGTGTTAGGAATGACTGGTATTTGGTTCTGTTGGGATGTGGCCAGCAGAGGGTGCCTGGGTGTCATCCAAAGGGAGATACAAAGTAGGCAGTGTCCATGAGGCTGGTTTGGTAGTGAGATTTGAGTTGGGGACAGAGTGGTGGAGATCAGGAATATAAAACCATTGAAGCCCTGAGAGTGAGTGAGTTCACACAGGGACACTGTAGAAGGAATAGGGAACAGTCTAAGGACAGAACCTTCTGAAAGAACCAGCATTTGGGAAGTGCAGAGAGGATCAGGGACCTGTAAAAGAAAGAATTTCCACAGGAGATACAACAGAAACAAGGGAAAGAAGCACTTGACAAAGGAGGAAGCATCCAGTTCAGGCTGATTTGCCTGAATTGTCACTGATTTGCCAGTAAAGAGGTTATCAATGCCTTTAAGGAAAGGGATTTCAATGGAGCAGGAGACGTGAAAGTCAAATAGTGTGTGATTTGATGGACAATGAAGAAATGGCTATCATTCAAAGATCACCTCCTTTCACAGAGTTTACATGGCCAGAGGTGGAAGGAATTAGATTATATCAAGAGTGGACCTCAGGATAAAGGATAAATCTTTTTCAGATGAAAAGAACTTGACTTCTTGCTGTATTTCTCTCACTACATTGTAAATTCTTTGAAAGCAAGGACAGCAGTGCTTTTTTTAAAATCCCCCTTCCTGTGATATCTAGTAACATCTGCAGAGAAAATGTGAGTGCTCATTCATTCCTTATTTATTGAGCATCTACTATATGCCAGGCACTGTTCTAGGCACTCAGGCTAAGTCAGAAACCAACAACATAGACTGCCCCTCAGGGTGCTTAATTCTAGGGAAATGGTAGAATTTCCATTTTACATTGAGAGTAGGAAGCAGTGGGCCTCATTGAGAAAGCATGATTTAAACAAAGACCTGATGGGAACAAAGGAATTTGTTTGCCAGGTTGGAATGTTGGAGAATAACGTTCCAGAGAAATGTAGAATGATCAATGACCTCAGTTTACCCAGGACTGAGGGGTTTCCCAGGATGTAAGACTGTCAGAACCAAAAGCCTAAGAAGGAGACCAGTTAAAGGGCCAAGGCAGGAGTATGGGTAATGTGTCCAAGGAGGCCAGTGTGGCTGGAGGACAGGGAATGGGGTTGGCGGTGGGGGGAAGAGGCAGCACAGATGCTCCACAGGCCCTGGAGCCATTCATAGCCCCAGAGCAATGAAGCCCCTATGCGTGTCAGATATGTATACAGAGCCCAGAGAATATTTCCATTAATAAAAACAGGGGGGATACAAGCTGCAAACAAGGATGAAGGGCTGTGATGAACCTCAGGCAAACACACTCACCTTTCTCAGCAACAAAGTAGCAAACCTTAGATTAGGAGGCTTCGCCATTCCCTGGAAAACATCTGGGAAACTAGTTATGAGATGCAGATTCCCAGGCCCCACCCAGGACCTTCTGTGTGGGTGGAGCCGATGAGCAGGTGGAGCAGGTAGCCTGTGCCATAGGAGGGCAAGAATCTGCATTCACTGAGGACAGGTAGAGCCCAGGTGATTCTGTTAGAGAGGACTGACAGAGAAAAGTCTGGGGAACCCTGGCTGGGACTTGAAAACTCCTCCTGTGTCATGTGTCGCTGGACCGTGGGGCCGAGGCAACCTCCCCCACCCCCTTGACCCTGCTGCTCCTGACTCATGGTGCATGTTTGTTTCTCTAGTTTCTGAAGGGAAAAGTGATGTATGACAATTTTCAGAGTTTTTCCAAGAGCTTTCAAACCAAGCCCCACTTCAGAATGGATTTTACCACCGGGTTCTGTAATGGAAATGCTGACCTAATCTTAATTATGAGAGAGAATTTCTCTCAGATGGAAATGTGGTGACCTAGAAGACTCCATTTGCAAGTCCTCCTGACCTGTAAAAGAAGATGCCTGGTGGAATATTTTGGGTAATATATTATGCATCTACTTATCCTATGATCCCCATCTGTGGGCTTTAGCAAGGCAGTATTTTGAAGAAAGGGAGGGAAAAAAAAAAATGTGAACACCAGGCTTGAGAACACTCGCCTGGATCACAGACCAGGGTGAGCTTTCTACTCTGCAGTGTTTTGCATTTCATATGAAGTGAAATCTATTTCAGGTGCTGCTGAAAATGCAGGAAAAGTACCAGGGACTAGAGCCCTAGGAATTAAACTGGCCTCAGTTCAGAGACACGGAGTGGTCTCATACCATCTTTTCTGCATATTCATAATTCACCAATGTGAAGAGGTCTTTGTTACCAAAAAAAAAAAAGAAGAAAGAATGAAACAAAGTTCCTTGGGAAGTGTCATCTCATACAATCCCCTTCACCCCAACCCTGGAGGTTCCCATGTGTTATCAGCATTTGACTTTGTGTTATACACCTGGCAGTCACTTCTTTGTCAAGACAGGGATGGTGTGGGCTGCAAGTGGCATATATTTCTCAGAAACCAAGGCTGCTTCCCCAGAGACTGGGGCAGTATTTGCATATTTAGCTCATGGCTAGGATAACAGGGCAGAGCCCCAGGCAAGGATGGATAGCCACTGTGATTCTATTTCATAGCAGAAAGCATAAACTCCTGAGGCCACGCCCTCCTGAGAGCGAGGAGTCATTAGTACCCATATAGGATGGGCCACAACTGTTCTGAAAGCCCCCAGCTATGTCACCTAAGTAGCATTAAGTCAACCCAAGATTTTTTTTAAGCACACAGTTCAGTGAATTTGGGCAAGTCTATATGTTCACATAACAACATGAGAATGTTGCCATCAGCTCGGCATGTTCCCTCGTGCCGTTTTTTGGTCAATCTCCCCCTCTCCACTGCACCACCATTCTGATATCTATCCCCACGGATGAAAGATGCCCGTTCTAGAACAGTGACGTCAACAGAATCAGGCCGCCTGTGCTCTTGGTGTCAGCTTCTCTCATTCAACATGACGTCTGTAGATTCACCGTGCCTTGGTGTCTGTCAGCCATTGGCTCTGGACCACTTTGTAAATGTTGGGAGCTCACTAGACAATCCCACTGCCCACAGGGGTACTTGCGTTCCTGAGCAAACAAAGCCTTGGCATCCCAGGAGCTTCGAGCATCAAAGCAGCAATTCTTCTAGTTGTGGAGTTCATGGGGATGTGAGGGACCTTGGCTTTCAATGAGTCATTAACTTCCTGCCTCTTCTCCATCCTTCCCCACGGCCGCTCCCCAGTTCTGATGCAGAGCAGGGGTTTCCCAAGCAGCCTCTTGCGATCCCCAAGTAGTTCAGGATCTTGATACATGTGCAGTGAGCAAGGAGGGTAAGAATGTGGAGGAGCTGACGGCGAAAGGTTTTATTAGCTGTGATGAGAAGCCAGTGGTGGGGACCAGGGAGGGTACTGCTTTCGCAGGCCTGCAGAGTCTGTGCTAATTTATCCTTCCTCTCAAATTGCCTCCAAACTTCGGTAATAAGCATGCTGGTAGTTCGCTGATGAAATATATTCTTCCAAAGCAATTTTAAAATAATCGTAGTGTGTGCTAAACCCTTAAGAAAAAAAAAAAGGGAAGAAAGAAAGAGAAAACCCTGCAGCCAAGTCACCCTAGACTGAGCGGCAACGACAGAATTTCATAATTAGGAAATGCAGTGTCATTTCTGAACGTTATTGCACCTTTGAAAAACGGTATCAAACTGAGGCCTGCATATTTGATACCCGATTGATTTCAGATTGCAAGTCAACTGCAGCAAAATAATGAGCTGCCTCTGCCCTGAGCGGCTGAGCTTCAGCTTAGAGGGCCTGGGAGGGAAGGTAGGAAGGGGGACGAAGCCCCAGGGCTCCAAGACCTCTGAAACAAAGCTGGGGGCCACTGGCCTGGCAGGCAGGCAGGACCGCACACTGTCTCCTGTGCTAATTTTTTTGCCCAAGGGGCTGATTTTGAACTCTTCAATTGTGCTTCAATTTTGCTCACCAGGGTTGATATTGGGAATCAGAGGATCAAAGCCCTAGATGAGAATGGCCTGCAGTTCCCCTGCCTCTTATCCAGGGCTGGCCCCAGCCCAGGGAGCCTGGGAGACTGTGTGCACAGCACAATCTCACAGACCCCTAACCCTTCTCCATCACCACCAGGCTCGTCACCCAATACTGGGTACTCCAACATCCATTTGAGTTTCATTCATAAAATGAGAGCATCTTGGACCTGGAAAGGAATAGTGTGTCATTCTTTCCAACACCCTGATCAAAGCTAGACTGTCTCCACAGCATTTCCCAGATCGAGTCCCTCAGGTCCTTATGCTGGGGGCTATAGATTTGTGACGTCACCAATTCATGGCACTCCAGCTGCCAGCAAAGGCCTTGTTCCTTCCACCTCAAATTTGCTTCCTGTTATTCTCACCCACATCACAGCCCTTCAAACATCCAAGGATGATTGGATGTCTGTACGGCACATGTGTTGGTGCCACATGTCTGTAGAGCCTTCCCACTATCGTTGTCCCAGCTATGGGCCTGGGGTTCTCTCTGAAGCCTTGGCTTGACCCTGAGCACAGCCCCCAGTCAACGACACATGCCCCAGAGAACTCACCCGCTAGATGGGATCACTGAGATGTACGTTCTATGCCATTTCCCAGTTTCTCTGCAGAATTAAGCCCCAGGTACCCACAGTGGGAGCTGGCTGGCTGACATCCATCACTGGTTTCCTCACCTGCACTGTCTTCCCTCCCCACTTCCCTCCGTACTTCTCAAATATGGCGCACACACCCAGTGCTTGTTTTATGGTCCATTCCGGGGAACCCAGCTAAAATGATGTTCTATTTAAGTGCTCTTGCTCAGGCTGAATCGCCCTCCTGTTCCACGTGTGATGCTGTTCACAGACCTGCAACTACCCTGGCCAAGCTTCTTGCTGACTATTTCACTTGCAAATTTCTCTCCTACAATATGGAGCTGGGACGGAACACGATGCTCCCAGAACATCTCTCCAATACAGTGCAAGTCCTAGGGTGTCTCATGCTCTGAGCACACACTTCTCTTCCTAGTCTTTCATGATATCACACTCAGGGCTTATAATCATCTCCTGCTTGGTGTGACACTCCCAGCCTTCTGCCTTGAACTGCTAAAATGCCCAGCCTTATTTTACACTGGACTGGATGGCCATGCTCTCTGTCTTTATCCAAAGATTTGATGTAAATGCTAGCTAAGACAGGCTCCAAGACTTGACCCCACAGCACAGTACTAGAGATCTTCAGTTCAGTTCAGTTCAGTCGCTCAGTCGTGTCCGACTCTCTGCGACCCCATGAATCACAGCACACCAGGCCTCCCTGTCCATCACCAACTCCCGGAGTTCACTCAAACTCATGTCCACAGAGTCGGTAATGCCATCCAGCCATCTCATTCTCTGTCGTCCCCTTCTCATCCCACCCCCAACCTTTCCCAGCATCAGAGTCTTTTCCAGTGAGTCAACTCTTCACATGAGGTAGCCAAAGTATTGCAGTTTCAGCTTTAGCATCAGTCCTTCCAATGAACATCCAGGATTGATCTCCTTTAGAATGGACTGGTTGGATCTCCTTGCAGTCCAAGGGACTCTCAAGAGTCTTCTCCAACACCACAGTTTAAAAGCATCAATTCTTCGGCGATCAGCTTTCTTCACAGTCCAACTCTCACATCCATACATGACCACGGGAAAAACCATAGCCTTGACTAGACGGACCTTTATTGGCAAAGTAATGTCTCTGATTTTTAATATGCTATCTAGGTTGGTCATAACTTTCCTTCCAAGGAGTAAGCGTCTTTTAATTTCATGGCTACAATCAATTCATTAACCATATCCTGTGGGAACAGTTCATCAGACTATAACACCTATAACTAATTTTTATCATCAAATCCACATTTTCACTATCGGATACACAGGATATCACAAGAGACTTTGCAAAGGCCCTACCAAAAGCCCAGACCATAGTATCTAAAAGACTAGACAGAGAAAGAGAAATATCATAGGATAGGATATCCCTTATATGTGGAGTCTGAAAAGAAATGATACATTTATTTACAAAACAGAAACAGACTCACAGACTTAGAGAAAAACTAATGATGGCCAGAGTAGGGAGTTTGGGATGGACATGTCCACAAAGCTGTATTTAAAACGGATAACCAACAAGGACCTACAGTAGAGCTCAGGGAATTTGCTCAATGTTATGTGGAAGCCTGGATGGGAAGACAGCTTGGGGGAGGATGGATACATGTAAGTGTGTGACTGAGTCACTCTGCCTTGCAACTGAAACTATCACAACGTTACTAATCGCTATACCGCAATACAAAATAAAAAGCTTGCAAAAATAATACAAAAGCTTGATTTTTACTCATGTCCTCCATGAGTGAAAAAATCTAACAATAAACAAACAAAAGCTAGAAGAAATCCCAGAAAGTTCCACCATGCCACATGTCCTGTCTCCCCTTGTTTTCCCATGCTGCATGGTGTCACCCCCCACCAGCTACTCCAATATCAAAAGTGCTTTTTATATTTTGTTTCCCAGGTTCTGACATGGTTTCATAAATGTTCTCTAGTAGGACAGTAATTGTTAACATAGGAGCCCCAAAGGAACTGACCACGAGGCTAGAGAACAGGGGTCAGCATATTTTTTCTGTGAAGGGCCAGAGAGCAAATATTTCACGTTTGCGGGTTAGACAGTCTCTATCACAACTACTCAACTCCATTTTTCTTGCCCCAAAGCAGCCATCCTCATGCGACGAGTTGACTCATTGGAAAAGACTCTGATGCTGGGAGGGATTGCGGGCAGGAGGAGAAGGGGACGACAAAGAATGAGATGGCTGGATGGCATCACCAACTCGATGGACATGAGTTTGAGTGAACTCTGGGAGTTGGTGATGGACAGGGAGGCCTGGCGTGCTGTGATTCATGGGGTCGCAAAGAGTCGGACACGACTGAGCGACTGAACTGAACTGAACTGAAAGCAGCCATGGACGGTATATAAACAAAGGGCATGGCTGTGTTCCAACAAAACTTTATTTATGGGCACCAAAATTTGAATTTCATATCATTTTCACATATCGCAAAATATTTTTTTCGCAACCATTATAAAATCCATTCTTAGCTCACAGAACATACAGAAATAGCCAGGGGCCTGGATTCAGCCCATGGCCATAGTTTGCCAGCCCTGGTGGAGAGTAAGAAAAGGAACATAAGCTCTACTGATGTCCTGGGTCCTAAATGTCCAGCTGCAGGATCTCAGGCTGACTGTGTCCATGGCCTCTGACTGTGGTTTGCTCCCAGAAGGGATACCAAGGAGAATAAAGAGAGGCAGCCCCGTGCCCACGGCTGGGAGGGCAGGGTGAGGAGTTCCTATGCACAAGTGGGTGATCCATCTCAAACCTGTTACCCCAGGCTACCTCCTCCCTCTGCAACTTTCATTTCTAAATGCTCAGAATTTAGTTTCTGAGCAATTTGGCTTGTAATTTATTTTAGAAATTGGCTAACGATTTATAGCCAGTTATGTTCCCTGCATGAAAAGCTGAATGCTACTCTGCATCCCTCTCATCCCCTCTGGGCTCTCTGTGATCTCTCTGAATTCTCGACAGGAGTTCACCAAGCACATCCCCAGAAAGTTGCAGCAGCCTGAGTCATAATGGGTCTCAGCTGAGGGGCTGGTAGACTTCAAGGTGTGCAGGTCTCTCTCCTTATCTTCAGCCTCAGATTTCTCTCATTTTTTATAACCTGCTTTGTTTATTTGACCAAATGTTGTAGACAACATCTATTCATTAAGAAATCTTCCTATCATTTTTAATGGTTGCATAGTATAGTATTGCACTGTGACAATATCCCATAATTATTCACTTAATATCCTTTTATTAAGATGTTTAGGTTCTCTGCCTGTCTTACTATTATACACAAGGCTTTGCAACAAAATCTTTGGACATATCCGTGATGACTCCCTCAGGAGAAATTCAGGACTGTGTAATATTAGTAAAATGTAATTTAAACAAACAAAAAACGCCCTGTTTCCCAGATCTTCAGTCATTCTTACATACAAGCTGAAGCTGATGGTTTTCAACTCTGACAGTACATCAGAAATAGATGAGTAACTTTCAGCATCTTATGTGGTATCAGATCTCTCTTACACGCTCAGGCTTTCACTATCCAGGTTATAGAGATTCCTCCTCAACCAAGAAGAAAGTGATCTGCATTCTGTTATACTCAGTGCCCCCTCTATCCACCACACACTAATCCTCAGTGTCGCCACCATGTCCTTTCACCCACTCCCCACCTTAGCCTTCCTGGGGTTCATCCTGTGGCCAGGCAGTGTTCTTGAATTTGTCCTTGGCTACATGTTTCTGGTGCTGGTTACTTACCTGTCAATAGGGCTAAGGTATGGTGCCCCATTTTTGGTTCAAACACAAGTCTTGATGTTGCCTGGTTTTTAGATGAGAGTATGGGGTCGAAAAGAGTCAGACACGACTGAGCGACTGAACTGTACTGAACATTTAAATAAATACACTTTGAGGAAAGGCGATTCCGCTCCATATTGTTTGTGGGCCTCATCTAATAGGTTGAAAGCTTTAAGGGCACAGACTGAGGTTCCCTAAAGTAGAAGGAATTCTCCCCCAGGCTGCAATGTATGAACTTTGCCCGAGTTTCCAACCTGCTGCCCTGAAGAATTTGGACTCCGGCCTGCAAAATCAACTCTCATCTGAACTTCCAGTCCGGCTTGTTCTATGGATTTTGGGCTTTCCAAGCCCGCAATCACAGGAGTCAGTTCCTTAAAAGAATTACGTGGATGTGTGTATATAGGTGTGTGAGCAGGTTTGCGTGCACACGTGTCTGTCCTATTTGGAGAACTCTGACTAAGACACTCCTGCTCTCCTTTTCCATGTGGCGGTACTGGCTTCTTTGCGAGCCTTCTCCTCCTCTTTCTTTCTAGGTCACTTACGACTACATAAGCAGAATGGCCGTCAAGAGGCTCCTGCCCTTGCAACCAGGATCACCTTTTAAAAGTTTAGGGAGAAGAATCACCCCTCTTCTCTCTGACACCTTTGCACCAGGTCCTGTATGACTAACATGCCACTCCCTTCTCAGCCTCTCTTCCCTCCTAGATGGACCCCAAGGCTGGGGCCACAGTCTTCAAGATTCTTGTCTTCTACCCCAAATAGACTCCTTCTTGTCCCAATTACCAGTTTTCCTCTTTGCTTTCTCTCCCTTTGGAGATGAAATTGTCAGCAAGGCAAGACAAGACGTTATCCGTTTTTAGCTGCCTGAGACTCCGGCTGATGCCCAGATGGCTGAAGCCTTCCTTCACTCCTGGATCCTGCCTCCATGCCAGCTTTGTGTTAGGCCTTTAAAAAGTATGATCCATAGACTCCGAAAATAGGACTCCTGTTGCTCTCCACCAGCACCCGCCCTCCAGGTTGGGATGCGCATTCCAGTGAAAATTTGCTAGATTCCCACTCCCCTTCTTTGAGTTCTGATTCTATTACTGTTAAACACATTATATGATATTCTTTCCCAGTATTCCATTGCTGAGTCCCAGAATCAGAGGACCCCAAGGTTAGAAGATGTTTTACAGTCATCAGACCCTGGGATTCTATCTCCTTTGTTAAAACCCCATCAAGAGGGACTTCCAGGACTTCCCTGGTAGGCCAGTGGTTAAGAATTCCCCTTCCAAAGCAGGGAACAAGGGTTCAATCCCTGGGCCGGGAAGATTTCACATGCCATGGGGCAACAAAGCCCATGCACCAAAACTACTGAACCCACATGCTACAACTACTGAAGCCTGCACCCCTAGAACCCATGTTCCAAAACAAGAGAAGCCACTGCAACGAGAAGCCCAAGCACAGCAATGAAGCCCGTTCACCGCAACTAGAGAAAGGCCAAGCGCAGCAATGAAGACGCAGTGCAGCCAACATAGATAAATAAATAGTAATATTTTTTTTAAGTAAAGAAAAACCTTAAAAAAAAAAATGGAGAGACTTCCCTTACAGACCAGTGGTTAAGATTCCATGCTTCCAGTGCTACTTCCAAAGCTACTACCGTGCTTCCAATACTTCCATCCCAAGTTGGGGAACTAGTACCACACATGTCATGTGGTGTGGCCAAAAATAAATACATAAAAATAAAGAGCTGTCTTCCACTGGAAATCAGGTTCCACCATCAGCCAAGACATGTTGATCAAAGCCAGTAAAAACTCAACTTTAAAAAACAACACATTAAGAGGTTTGAGCACTTCAGTGACTAGAAATTCACTTTCTGCCATCCTGTTGTGGCCCCTTCCTTTTTTTTTAAAAAAAAAGACTTTTTCTCACCAGGGCTTGACAACAGTGGCACAGCCTAAAGGAGGACAGATAGGGTGCTCACAGTTGGAACAGTCGAGCCAAGGTTTTCAAAATTGGTCTTTTCAACCCTAAAGATGAATAGAGAAGGTAAGAAAAGACTGGAGGGCTTTTTGCATTAACTTCCCCCATAACAAAATCTGGCCAGACTTCCACTTGGCAACACCTATGAAATGTATGTTTCTACTTTGTTACTTTTTTTTTCCACTTTGTCACTCAATCTTTATTTACTGGTATCTCTGAGGTCCTACAGATTTTTCCTAGCTTTCTGCAGCATTAATTTAAATACAAGAATATGGGCAAAGAATTCAGCAAGGATGGTACATTATATAAAAACTCAGGAATAGAGAAAACTGAAATGACTTAACAGATTTTGCCAGATCAAAATGAAAACCTTATTTGAAAAGTAAAAAAATATAGTGAAATAGATTATAATGCTCAAAGTGTTTATATATCTTGCACGAAAAGATCTGTAACACATGTATAATAAAAGTACTTCATAGAAAAACCAGGTAGAGGATATGAACAGAAGAGGAAATTTAAATGGCCAGTAGACACATAAGAAGATGCTCTAATTCATGTCAAAAGGTAACCAAAAACAGTAGAGTGAAAGTGAAGTCGCTCAGTCATGTCCGACTCTTTGTGACTCCATGGACTGTAGCCCGCCAGGCTCCTCCATCCGTGGGATTTTCCAGGCAAGAATACTGCAGTGGGTTGCCATTTCCTTCTCCAGGGGATCTTCCCAACCCAAGGATCGAACCCGGCTCTCCCACACCGCAGGCAGACTCTCTACCGACTGAGCCACCAGGGAAAAACAATACGGATGTTCCTTTAAAAACTAAAAATAGAGCTACCATATGATCCAGCAATCCCACTCCCGGGTATATATTTGGAAAAGGTGCAAACCCTTACTTTCAAAAGATCCGTGCCCCGTAGCTTCCACAGGAGCCCTGTGTATAATAGCCAGGATATGGAAGCAACCCACGTGCCATCAATGGATGACTGGCTTGAGAAGATGTGAGATATACATATATATATTATATTACTATCATATCATATATCATATTACTTAACCATAAAAAAATAAAATATTGCCATGTGTAGCAACATAGATCGATCTAGAGATGATCATACTAAGTAAACCAAAGGCAGACAATTATTATATAACTTATATGAAATCTAAAAAATAATACAAATGAATCTATACACAAAACAGAAACACACTTACAGACATTGAAAACAAACTGATGGTACCAAAGAGGGAAGGGGAGAAGGTATAAATTAAGAATATGGGATTAACAGATACAAGCTACTATACATAAAAATAGATAAGCAATGAAAACTTACTATGTAACACGGAACTACAATGAATATCTTATCATAACCTACAGTGGGAAAACATGAAAAATACACACATACATCTGAATCACTTTGCTGTATACCTGAAACTAGCCCAATATTGTTAATCAACTATGCTTCCATTTTTAAAAAGATCATTGAGATGCATATTCAACAAAATACCAGTTTTCACTCGCAAGTTCAGCAGATCTTTTTGAAAATGATAATTTCCAATAATGTCATGGTCTTAGAGAAACAGAATTGCAAATAGAAATTGGTAGTATCTTTTTGCACATTAATTTTGCAGTATTTATGAAGATAAACTGTAGCTAGATTGTGGTCCAGACACCCCCATGTATAAGAATTTACTCAGCAGAAAGATATGTAAAGATTTTTTTACATATGTAAAAAAGATTTAATAAGACGCTGTAACGGCAAAATGATAATAATAATACCGGAAACAAGTAAATTACCAGTAAGCGAGAGGTAGAAAAATTATGCTGCATTTGCACATTGGAAGGCTAAGCGGAAGTTGAAAGTATCAAGATCAATATTCAACAATCTGGGAAGTAGGACGTCTATATATGCTAAAAACAAAACGAGACAAAAATAGTTGCAGACCAAACATATGTTTGAAAGACGTGTCTGTTATTGACATAAATATATCTGTGTTCTGTGGGGGGAAAATCAGGAAGTTCAAATCCAAAACTACTGCCTGAAATCCTTTTGGACCACGACACTAGATGGCCAGATGAAGGTAGGGGGCTCTCCTATCTAACTTCACAGAATCATACCCACCACCCTGGAAGAGCTGGGGATTACAGGACCTTTTAATTTAGGGTGTTTTTCTCCATTTTTCAAATTATTAAAACATCTTACCACAGTACCTGGCATAACACAGGTGTTCAAAAGAGAGTAGCCATTCTTTTGACCATTATTGTCTCTCATACCAGCACAATTTCATTCTTCTACACCATTCACCTGGTCAGCTGCTATATTCCGAACACTACTGTCTTCTTATATAGTGGTATTTAGTGAGCGGCAAGTGTGAGTTTCTCCCTGAAGACGCTCAGTCTCTGACTTAAGATTTGCTTCCCCTTCTCCATTCCCCTTCTGCAGCACCCATAGAGTTGGTGCATTTTTTTCCCCACGGATCAAAAAGAAAGGGAGGGGGGACAATTGGTTGGATCAATGACTTTGCTAAAGACTTCATGCCGCATCAGCGACGTCATTTAGGAAGACTCCAGGTTACACCAATACTCTCCATTAACACAAGCTCTAACACGAGGAGTCTTGGAGCAACCACCTTTGGGCTCTTGCTTCTGAGGCTTCCTGGGGCACTGGAGGGACCAGCACATTCCAGTTCGCCCAAGGCTTTCCCCATTTTACCGCTGAAAGTTCCACAACATGGCTACCACTTAAGTCCCATGCAACCCTGGCCAGTGAGCTGTCTTTTTGAACATTATGTCTGGCTCTGTGCTCAGCATGGGAGATGGCTACAGAGACAAGCAGTCTCAAACTGTCCAGTGCCCTAAACAACCAGCCCCTTCTAGACGGGATTCCCCTGGTGGAGGCACACGTGACATGCCTTGGAGAGGAACCACAGGGAGGAGACGAACCCTGCCTTCTGAGATCTGATCTTCCCCATGTCCTTGTCCTCCCTGCGCCATTACCTCTTTCTCCTGCTGGCTCAGCTCCTGGGTGCTTCTCCCTCAGCACGTCAGGCCCTTGGAGAATGGTTCCTCCAGTCAAGCCAGCTGCTGCCTGTTAGAGAGAAAAGGAGTCAGGCCCTGGGGGTCACTGCAATGGTCCTAGACTTCTAGGTCTCTTTCTAGCTAGATTCTTTTGAGGGCCACCCTAGGGGCTATGCCTTGGGAAACTGGTCTCTGGGTCCCAGAATTTCAGCAGGCCCAGCCCTGGCTCCTTATCCTCTCCCTGGAAGCCAATTAATTCGTTTGCATGATCCCCCAGGGCTCAAGACTGACTTTCTTTAATAGACACTGTCTCCTCTCTTGGAGACAATCTTCCCAAATGCAACCCTCACCTTCTCCCTGTGTTTGCTGTCCCTCCTCCTTCCCAGGCCTTCCCCGGTGATTCAGAGATAAAGAATCCACCTACAATTCAGGAGGAGCAGGAGACTTGGGTTGGATCCCTGGGTCAGGAAGATCCCCTGGAGAAAGAAATGGCAACCCACTGCAGTGTTCTTGCCTGGAAAATTCCGTGGATAGAGGAGCCTGGTGAGCCACAGTCCATGGCGTTGTGAAGAGTTGGACACGACTGAGCATGCCCGCCCCTTCCCCCACTCATTAGCAGTCATTTTCAGCTCTAGGTATCCTCCCTGCCCCCACCAGTTAAATCTGAGTCACAGGAAAGGGACTCAGGCATAGGTATGATTGAAAGCCCCCCCAGGTGATTTTAATGTTCAGCTAGGGCTGAACTCACAGGCCTAACTCTCTTCTGCTTTGCTGAAGGGTAAACCGCCCAGGTGATGCACCTTGGCTCCTCCTACCTGTTGACTAGATGACTTTGAATGCTGTGTCTTCTCACCTGTAAAATGTGGCGAATGCCAGCATTTTCCACGAAGGGTGATTTGGAGTATTAAACAAAATAATGGAGGTAAAAACACCTAGCATAATGCCTCCGTCCTATACTCTTTAGTATGAACGTGTGTGTAACCCTTTTCTGACAGATGGTCTTGAAAGGGGAGGGAGAATGAGGAGTCTGTGTGTCTTAAGGAGGGAACATCCCATTCAGGAAGAAGGTGAGGGAAGGACTGCAGGCCAGCTTTGCTGATGTCACAAGTTTGGCTCAAGGATGTCATTTGCACTGATTTGCTTTGTCGCTTTTTCAGGTCACCTTCCCTCTCTGCTTCTCTCATTCTTTTTTTATGATTTTTTTTTTGACCCTGTTGCATGCAGGATCTTAATTTCCCAACCAAGGACTGAACCTGGACCCTCTGCAGTGGGAGTGAGGTGTCTTAACCACTGGACCACCAGGGAAAGTCCCAGGTTCTCTCATTCTTGAGGGCAAAAGTATTCCTGAGGTAGAGAAAATAATGAGAAACAATGTATTTTCTAAGGAGAATTATCGGCAGGGCTGTGTTGATGGGCGCTTCTCATTTCTTGCTTGTGAGGTCATTCTTGTGGACAAAGAGAAGAAACCAGAACTTGGCCTGCCAGAGACCCAGAGGCACCAGGCCAGTTCTGAGCTCAGTTTAATTTGACGAGCCACGAATCTTTTTCAATGTCGTCCAACATATTACAGGCACTTGATGAATATTAAACAATAACAATAACAAATCACTGTCCTCCACCTGCAGAGCCCCCTTTCAGCTCCAAAACCAGAACTCGGTCATGCATTTTTGGAAGGAAATCCTGCTTAGCTCCTTGTCCTCCCAACACTCTACCCAGGGCCAGAGAGCTGCTAGGCTACAGTGATTATGTACCATGGCCTTGGCTCACACTGGACAGGGTCCAGCCCCTGCAGAAGTGGGCAGACACCCAGGGAGGACTGAGAAAGAAGCACAGCAATGGCCCCAAGGACTGCCACCCACGACCAGAGACTCTTAGTCCTAAAGTCAGTCCACGAACCCCACCATCAGCCAGAAGGCCTCCTTCTGCACAGAAACCATTTTGCCCTGGCTTCCCCTCCACCCAGGACGGCCAGTTCATTTCATATCACCTGTCAGTTCTGATCTGTCACCATACTTGTCTGGAGAACTGAACCAAGAAGGAAGTTGGTGGTGGGTGGTGATTTCCTGGGAGAGGGCGGCGAGGTGGCTTGGGAAGCCAAGATGCTACAGAGCAGGACCCTGTGGGGCTCCTGGGCACAAAAACCTTTTGAGCTGTTTTGCTGAGACTGGGACTCCCTCCAGGTGTGAGAAGGTAGCGGTTAAAGACGGGTAAGCAGCCCACAAGCATGTAGACCCCAGAGTGTTAGAAACAAAAGGTTGATGATGCTGATTCCCAGTGACCCAACCACAACCAATCAGAAGAATGTCCACAAGCTGATCACGCCCTCTTCGGACCATTACTATGGAACTCCTCACTACCCACTCTAGCTGGGACACATGGTTTTGAGGGTATTAACCCACTGTGGTCCCCTTTGCCTGTCAGAGTAATAAAGCTATTCTTTTCTATTAATACTTCACCCAAAATTAAATCTCTGTTTCTGAGATTTAATTCAGTGTAGGGTACAGAGGCCAGACTCAGCTTCAAGGAAGGCATCTTGCTTGAAGATGAGCATCTTGCTTCTGGTCTGCCTGCACTTTTGCATCTTGCTGAGGTTTGGGTTATGGGCATATATTATCTATTAAAAAAAAAACAACTAAAATTGAAATGCTTTAAAGGCAGGATGGAGAAGTTGCCTTTAAGAGAAATGGGACAGGGAACTGTGCTCTGTTACAAAGTCAGCCACTGTGGAGGGAGGGGCACAAGACAGAGATTCGCTGAATTTTAGGTTCTTCTTCATGGTTAACCAGAAAAAAAAAAAATTCTGGTTGAGTTACAGATGGCAATGTGTGTTTGTCTTAGATCCCACCCCCTCCGTGTGCAGACTTTCAAATCAAGCAGAATCATCACCCATCATTAATGAAAGTATCCCATCTCTGCCCTGTGTTTCTGCTTCTCCCTCTGTGCTCAGGGGAATAAAGGATAGAAGAAATAATCCAAGCAGGGAGATTAAAAAATAAAAGGTTCAGAAGAGGCAGGAAGCAAGGGAAACCAACGTTCAGAGTTTAGAAAATGGAAGAATGTGTCACAAAGGAGCAAAGAAGAAGAAAAAAAGAAAAAGCCTAGTGCCCTAAGGCATCGGCTGCTTGTAGTGAATTCACTGCTCTCCTGTGGACCCAGAACAGTCCTCGTTAGGAACCATCCCGGGCACAGTTGAGAAAATTGTCACTCAGATTATTATCTGTGTTCCGTGGTTCCCAGGAGGGACCCAGTGGAGAGGGGTTACATGAGACCATCCAAATAAGCAAAAGGGGCTCATCCACACAGGACAGACCCAGATTTCCCAAGAAGCAGCGGGGCCACGGTACAGAAGCACAGATAACAGTGATGGAGCTGCCCCCACTCTGATGAATATTTATGTTGTTTTGGGTTTCTTCCAGACCAGAAGCTCCGTGGGGAAATGGCCTTGCTCACCGCAGGTTCCCCCAGCACCAGCCTGGCACGGGGAACACAGGAAGTGCTTAGTAAAGACTCATCAACAGAGATGAGCAGTGGCCCAGCATCAGCAGACCTGAGGAACACTAGGATGGCTGGGGTTACTCAGCTGAGGGAGCCAGAGGAAAACCCATTTTATAGATGCGAGAATGAGGCCAGAGGTAGAGCAGTCTCTCCCCTTCTCCTCCAGCCAGTCAATGAGTACCTGGTAGATGGCCACACATCTTGGTCACAGCTGCATCCTCTAGAGCCAGCCAGGATCTGGCATCTATCTGCCTGTTGTCAGAGGGCCTGTAGGACATGGGGTTCCAGAGAGAAATCCAGGGGGAGGGACACAGCCAGGGTTGTCACCGTGATCTTGGAAGGAGGTGACTGATGCAAACACAGGCAGCATGACCAATGCCAGGGAAGAGCCTCCTGAGGAGTGGCGGGCCCCCCTGGCCCTGCCATGAGCCCCGCCGTACCTGTGTGCTTCCTGGCTGTCGTGTCTCACTCTTTGCGACCCCATAGACTGTATGTAGCCCGCCAGGCTCCTCTTGTCCATGGGATTTTCCAGGCAAGAATACTGGAGTGGGTAGTCTTTCCCTTCTCCAGGGGATCTTCTCGACCCAGGGGTCAAACCCAGTTTTCCTGAATTGCAGGCGGATTCTTTACCAGCTGAGCCACAAGGGAAGCCCATGAGCACCACAGATCTCCCTTTATGCAGACTTTAAGCTCTAGGCACTGCAGAAAATGTGCTTTGGGCTGGGCATGGGTGGGAGAGGCCCCAGGCTTAGGGGCTTCTACCCAGGATGTCAGCACGACCAGTCAACTAGACGGCCAGCACAGGAAACTGAGGAGTCTATGTATTTGGCTGAAGGAAAGGGTGTCACAGAACGTGAGGCCCCAGAAAGCCCTCTGTAAGGCAGCAGGACATGGTCGGGGAGTGGGTTGAGAAGTTTGCTGAGATCAGAGCCAGCCAAGTTCAAAGCCCACCTGAACTTGGCTCCTGGAAGTTGTGCCTTGGCTGTGTAATGAGAACGGACAACCTGGGGACACTCCAGGTGCTCTCACCCGGGGAGACAGGGAGTTGGAGGCAGGCAGGGGACACAGTGGGAAGGCGTGGCTGGACACTGCTGCAAGCCAGCCCCACAGGGTAGATCCTTTCTTCAAGGATTACACTGCCCAGACACACCAGCTGGACACACTGACACTGGCCAGGCCCACTGAGGGAGGCAGCATGGCAATTTTTCTCCCTATTTTACAGATTTGAAAGCTGAGGCCCCAAAGGGTAAGAGAAGCTGTTCGAGGCCTCCTGGCCAGCAAAGAGTAACTGGACACTCAGGCCTGGTCCCTGCCCTCCTGGGGGGTTCTCCCCATCCCTCTGGGACTGGTCCCCTTCATCCTGTCTCCACCTCTGTCCAACAGATACTTTTGGGGTGCACCCCTGGTACCTGGCACTCCCTGCCCATAGGGTCACTCACTGCCCATCAGCCGCTGTGGTCCTGGGCCTAGGCCAGAGGAAAGTCCCGTGGGTCTCAGCTCATAGTCCTTGGGAACCTCCCTGAGGGGAACTGGCCCATCCTCTGGCCAGAGCTTAGGTCCCCCATTCTTGAGCCAGGGAACTCAGGACACAGCTCCCTCCACACACCTTCAGCGCCTGGGGCAGGTATGGCCCCGGGAAGCTCCAGCTCACACATGCACACAGCACCCTATCGGGGGTGCCTTTACCCCACGGGTGCCAGCGTGGGCCTGTGTCCCCATTACCAGGACCTGGAAGGCCACATGGGGCTCCCCGACCTGGGGCTCTCCCAGAAATGTGAGCTCAGCCCAGCTCTCAAGGACAGCCCCTGACGCCCTACCAACCTGGTGACGGGAGAAGGGGCCCTCTGTGTATCTGAAGTTCACACTCTCCTTAGGGAATTTCCGTTTCTGACACAGAAGCGATGCCTCAGGAGGATGTAGGCTCCCAGCCAGGCCACCCAATCACACCTGGGGCCACAGCCCCCTCCCTCACCCTTCACCTAGTTGGCGAGAGCGACAGGGTCATCTCTGAGCTAGCTCTATCACCACCTACCCCTCCCTGATGGCCACCAAGATGGGTCACCTTAGC
The DNA here is from genome assembly GCF_049115385.1 of Moschus berezovskii. Classification (NCBI taxonomy): domain Eukaryota; kingdom Metazoa; phylum Chordata; class Mammalia; order Artiodactyla; family Moschidae; genus Moschus; species Moschus berezovskii. Next base: position 55,954,624 of record NC_142468.1, read on the forward strand.
TCTCCCAACTCCCAGGAGATCCTGTGTCCAGTTCATTGCAGTCCCCCTTAGCTGGACCGTAAGCACATGGAGGATGTCTGTTAAAGAGGATCCCAGGGGACTTCCTGGTGGTCCAGTGGCTAAGATTCCATGTTCCCAATGCAGGGAGCCCAAGTTTGATCCCTGGTCAAGGAACTAGATCTCACATGCTGCACCTAAGACCCGGCACTACTAAATAAATAAAAAGTGAAAGTGTTAGTTGCTCAGTCACGTTTGATTCTTTGCAACCCCATGGACTGTAGCCCACCAGGCTCCTCTGTCCATGGAATTCTCCAAGCAAGAATACTGGAGTTGGTAGCTATTCCCTTTTCCAGAGGAAATAAATAAATACATATATATTTTTAAAAAGAATCCCGGAAAATTTCACGTGACAAAGAAAGGGAAGACTAGTAAGGCTGTGTATTCATTGAGTTCTTTGTACGCACGCGATGAAAAGCCCTTTATGCCCATTGATTTGTCCTGACGACAGTTCACTGATGTGGGGACTGCTCTCATCCACGTACTGGGATGAGAGAACGAAGGGAAGGGCACAGGAAAGAAGAGTCTAGGCCAGATTCACAGCCAGGCAGCGTCGCCCCAGCCTCACATGCTCAGCCGCACGGCACAGCCCTGCTTTTCCTACCAAATAAAGGACCAATTCCCACGGGTCTTTTTCTAAAAATAAGCATGGCTCTGATTCATTTTAATTTGCGTGGCACACAGTAGGTGTTCTCTGAATATCTATAAAAGATTAATAAACAAATGACATAAACATGGACACAAAAGCAAACACTGGAGGAGGGAAGAAGCTAAATATACAGTCTCTGTTCTGAGACTTCAGCAGCAACACCTCCCCCGTTGTGTGTGTGTGTTACAGACGTGTGTGTCTCATACACAAACGCAGGCACACACACAAGTCTATGATCTCAAAGTCGAGAAGATGAATATTAATCACTTCTACAAAAAACATTTGAGACTCCTCCATCCTTCAAGTTGTGCTTGAAAAATGTTCCCACGGTGAATTTCAACATTGCTTCTGCTAATCTTGCTAAGAGGACTAGAGCTAATGGCGCTAAACCTCTGCTGTCTTTATATAGCGGCTTCCGGGCTTGGTGAAACTGCAGGAGGTGAAAGCTCAGGGCTTCTCCGCAGGCCTCCGTGGGATCCGTCCGACTCCTGGCCTCTCCATCTACCTGCGGGAGGCCAGGAGGGCCTGAAGCATCCAGGGACAATGGCTCCCACCTGCACTGTGCAGCTCACAGCCGGCATGCAGGTGGAAGGGGCTTCTATGCTCCCATTGTCTGCGTGCGTGCACGGTGCCTGCATGTCCCAGGGAGTCCAAAGCAGTCCCACATTTAAAGATTCTCTCATTATTCCCTTAAATACAGCCATGCATGTTAGAAACATACATCCAAATTTGGGATTCAGAGATGGATTGTTGCTCTATCTCGGCTGGCCTGTGCACTCTCCTCCCTCCTTACTTTATACACACTTTAGCCTTTAATAAATAATGATTTTAAAATGGGGACAGGGCTTCCCAGGTGGCTCAGTGGTAAAAGAATACAGATTTCCATTCCTAGTCTGGGAAGATCCCACAAACCGCGGAGCAACTAAGTCCATGGGCCACAGTTGTTGGGCCCGTGCTGTAGAGCCTGGGGGCCGCAGATGCTGAAGCCTGTGTTCCCTAGAGCCTGTGCTCCGCCACAAGAGAAGCCACTGCAATGAGGATCCTGAGAACCACACTAGAGAAAAGCCCCAAGCAGCAATGAAGACCGAGAACAGCCAAAAATAAAATAAGTAAAATTTTTAAAAATATGAAAGTGTTAGTTGCTCAGTTGTGTCCAACTCTTTGCCATCCCATGGACTGTAGCCCACCAGGATCCTCTGTCCATGGGGTTCTCCAGGCAAGCATACTGGAGAGGGTTGCCATTTCCTTCTCCAGGGGATCTTCCCAACCCAGGGATCAAACCGGGTTTCCTGAATTGCAGGTGGATTCTTTACAGTCTGAGCCAACAATTTAAAAAAGCTCAGATGGAAGGGAACCCAGAATTCTCCAGGACAGAGCTTGCTCAGCACCCTCCAGGTCAAGGGTCATCAGGTGTGTCTGACTTGGCTACTTGGAGCTCCTTCCAAGGTCCTCTTCTACGGCTTCAGAATCAAGCAGTAGATTGATCTCACTTCTTCCTGACACTGATGTTCTGGAAACAGAGATCCTTCTGCTCCCTTTTTAAGAGGTTTATAAATGTGAAGTCCAGGTTACTCTAAACAAACTCCTAGTTGCTCCATTTTGCTCCCTGTGACGAGACTAGCTTTATGTCCTGACACCGAAAGGCGAGCAAGAAGCTTAAGTCACTCCGCCACCCTGTGGCCACTGAGAGAACTGCACTTTCCACACGGGTCAGAAGCTGGTTCCAAAACAATGAAGCCTCAGAGCCGAAAACAATTTTTTAATCTATCATAGGGATGAGCACCTCATAAAAGGTAGTTATTAATTGGACCAGAAATTGCCTGTTTTCATACAATTATCCATAAATGTTCTTGCGTTAAAAGGGACTGATTCATATCAGTATGGTTAGAAACTACCTCCAGGGTTTGTCCAGTTAACCCTCCTGCCTCAAGGAAGGATGTCCTTCAGCCTTTCCAGGAAAAAGATATCGCTGCCATTTTCTGAAGATGATCTGGAGGGATGTCACAATCTCTTGCTAACGCAATGTTCAGGTCAGAGAAGCAGAGGTTTTCTCTGAAATCAATCCCAAACAAGTACAATCCCTTTCAAATCAGATTATGTGAGTTCAGGTTGGAGTGTCAGCACTTACTTGCTCTGAGCCTTGTTTTTCTCATCTGTGAAGTGGGAGGGCTCCAGAGTCATGCCTAATGGTGGTGTCAAACAACATGCATGCAAAATTATGTTGTAAAGCACGAAATGCAGTGGAAACTAGGCTCCTGGTCATTCTCATCAAATGTTGCAAAGTGGCAGAAGTATTTCACACAGGGGCAGGGGGCTCAAAATTAGGTCCTCAAACACAGAGCCAGGAGAAATAAAGAAGTGGAGAGACATTTATCATATATCCTCCTGTTCATAAAGCACGCAGAGTGGGAGCCCACTTATGAAACAGTGACCTGTTAATTAGAATTCTAAGTCAAGAGTAATCACCCTCACCCACAGCAACACTGGCAGGGGGCAGGGAGACCCAGGGGCTCCGTGACAGAGGACTTGCCCTGATCAGGGAAAACATCTGTTCTTGATTTTCTGGAGTTCTGGTTTCAAATATTCCAGTCTATTGCTCCCAAAAGGACATATGTGTTTGGAGCGGTCTGGCAATTGGGGTGCAGGAAATATAGTCCTCGAAGCCCTGGAATCTGTCATAATTCACCCCTGCAGTGCCCTTCTGAAACAAAGAGACAGACAACTGAAAATGAAAAACCCTCACTGGGGTTTCTGAAATCCCAGTCCTGAAGTGTAGGGCCCTCAGGGTCTCCACCCTCACTGGGGAGTCTGAGGGTGACCTCTTGAGGAAGCAATGGACCCCAGGCTGGACCCAGAATCCTCTCAAGTCTGTAGCTGACCCCAACTGTCTCTTAGGACCAGGACGGGTAAAGACCCCTTCTTGGAGCACAGGCACAGCTGATAGCTGGGCGCCCTCTAGTGGACGATGAGGGGAAGACCGTCTGGAGAGATGCAAAATGAAACCTAACCATCCACAAGCCAAGTTGAGTTTTTCTCCCAAATTTTCTTTCCTCTGCTACAAAATTGCCAGCACACATCTGCTTCCACGTTGACTGGCAAGCAGATTCCGGTCCCACCTATGATCCAGTTCAGGGAACGACCTTCAATTCATAACAAATCACAGAAACCTTGGAAATTTTTCCAAACGGCAGCTCTCTCCACCTCCAAGAAAAACAATGAAGTTGGGTTTGGGGAAGGCTGGCTCCCTTGATGTGTTTCTCACATGGTTCTGCTGGTTCAGGGAACTTTCAAGTCTGGGCATCTAATCCAGGCACAAGCTTTCAAATAGGAGGTCTGAAAACCGAGACAAATAGTGGCTGTTCTTTCTAAAACACATCACTTCATTTGCAAAGCATTTTGGTCTTTTTATTAGTCCCTTTAAAGCATAAAATCCACTCTGCCGCGCACACCCATTCCTGTGAAATAGATTCCAATAATGCTTCAAGCAGACACACTCTTCCTATTTTGTGGGCATGCACAGAAGAAAGCCTACATTTACATGGAAGTTTAAAATTGTCGTCAAAATGGAATTATTTATATAAGTGTTATTAATCTTTGTTTATATTTTTACAATTACTTTTCCCATGGTTTTTCAATACTGATTCAATCAATTAAATGTAATAACAGCATTTGAATATGGATAGTTAACAGGAATATTGGATCAGATAAGAAGATCAAAGACCACTGGGATTTCATTATTAGTCATCTTATACTTGGTTCCTCTGAGCATTGAGCACCTTGTCAGACTCCTACATACATAATCTCGTTTAAACTTCCCAACACCTCCATGAAGCAGGATATTTATTTCCATTTTATTGTTAAGGACACTAAACAGAGCCACTAAATGATCATGCAGGGGTTCACACCACACCCGTCTGGTGGAAAAGCCTGGGATCTTTCCACCCTGCTTTACTGACTCCTCTGTAAGTATTATCACTGCTGGTAAGGACAGCCTACTTCTAAAGTACCCTAAACCAGAGGAAGCTGACTGAATAAAAAATATTTTTGAAGACAAATAGAATTTCAACTCAGAAAAAATCAGATTAAAGATTAAACTAGAAATCAACCACTGAAAACGAAATGAGGAAAAAAAAATTACATGGAGACTAAACTACAAGCTACTAAAAAACCAATGGGTCAACAATGAAATCAAAGAGGAAATTTAAAAATATTTACCTTGAGAAAAATGACAATAAAAATACAAATATACAGAATCTACAGGATGCCGCAAAAGCAATTCTTAGAGGGGAGTACATAGGGATATAGGCCTTCCTCATAAAACAAGATAAATCTCAAATAAACAACTCGACCTGAAAGAATTAGAAAAAGAAGAAAAAGCAAAACCTAAAGTCAACAGAAGGAAGAAAATATTAAAGATTACATAAGAAATAAAATAGAGATTAAAGAAACTAAAAAAAAAATTTAAAAACCAAGAGCTGGTGCTTTGAAAGGATAAACAAAGTTGACAAAGCTCTGGCCAGGCTCACCAAGAAGAAGAGACAGGGGACCCAAATAAACAAAATAAGAAATGAAGGAGAAAGAATAAACAATACTGCAGAAATATAAAATAAATGCTTAGAAGAAAAAGACTGCAGTAATTACATTCAGCAAAATGTTCCCATACAAAGGTCTTTGCTGCTGCTGCTGCTAAGCCACTTCAGTCGTGTCCGACTCTGTGTGACCCCATAGACGGCAGCCCACCAGGCTCCCCCGTCCCTGGGATTCTCCAGGCAGGAACACTGGAGTGGGTTGCCACCTCCTCCTCCAATGTGTGAAAGTGAAAACTGAAAGTGAAGTCGCTCAGTCATGTCTGACTCATAGAGACCCCATGGACTGCAGCCCACCAGGCTCCTCCGTCCATGGGATTTTCTAGGCAAGAGTACTGGAGTGGCTTGCCATTGCCTTGTCTTTAGAAATGTCCTAAATAGTTTCTCCAACCCAAATTACACAAATACACTCAGAAACTTGAAGACCAAAATCAAACGGTACACAAAACAGTGGCACGTAACCCAAGAGGACACAACATCCAAATTCACCAAAAGCACAACTTTTAAATAACAGATTTGAAAACATCAACAAATGCTCTACGCAAAAAGAAGACTTTGGCTTTTCTTTGGAGCACTTACTAAAACATTATAAATAATGTAAAAATAACTTAAAATGATTAATTAAACTTCACCTTTCCTAAAATTAAATGCCTCCAATCTAAGGGCCTGGCTGCTTGATCTGGGAGGAATTTCGTTAGCATTTATAAACTATCAGTGTAACTATCTCTTCAAGAGACACATATGATTATTTTAATTCAAGAAGCCAATTCAGCATTTATAAAAGTTAACTGTCGGCATGCCCATCCCTTTTCTTTTTGTATGAGTAAGACTGTGCTTCCTAATTTAATTCTGAAGTGTATAATTCTTTAGATTAATTATAATTATGCATATATTAATATGTTTATTTTATGGCAATAAATTAAAATAAGGAAACTGTTCTCAAAATTTCAAGAGCAATGAAAATGATGCTCGTTAGATCTGATTTTTTCTTCCTTACTTTGGTGCTTCTCTTGGCCAAATGGCCCCGATAATGGCAAGCCACTCCAGTACTCTTGCCTAGAAAATCCCATAGACAGAGGAGCCTGGTAGGCTGCAGTCCATGGGGTCGCTATGAGTCAGACCTGACTGAGCGACTTCACTTTCACTTTTCACTTTCATACATTGGAGAAGGAAATGGCAACCCATTCCAGTGTTCTTGCCTGGAGAATCCCAGGGATGGGGGAGACTGGTGGGCTGCCGTCTATGGGGTCGCACAGAGTCGGACACGACTGAAGTGACTTAGCAGCAGCAGCAAGCAGAGACTGGTTACCCCTGCATCCCCACCCAGCACAGGATTTAACCCATGGTTGGGACTCAGTTTCTTTATGCACCTATAATAACAACTTCTGGGGTGCAGGTTTGATCCCTAGCAAGGCCTCTAAGTATCACCAAGGACAGACATACCTCCAAGCTCATTGCAATCTGGCAATAAATAAGGGCTTTCAGAACCAAACTGTTTGGTCCCCATCAGGTGGACAGGCTCAGAGAGGTGAGGGCAGCCCCGAGCCCCCTACCCAGGCCTTCCCACTGCACACTGGCACTTCTCTCTTAGGCCTGTGCAGCTGGGGCCTCGAGGCATGCCCACCTCCCAGAAAAGCAGCATCTTCAAGGTAAATCCCAGTAACTCTTCTCTTCTACAATGGCTAACCAGCTGCCACGTTCTCTGAGTGGGGTAGCCCAGGCAAACACAACAAGCAGTGTGATGAGCCTTGCTTCATGTCCAGGTAGGTGAGTGTCTTCTCTTTGGTGGCTGGCAACTGGGAAAGGGGGCAGATTTTAAACAGGGGAATTTCAGGGAACAGAAGTGAAAATCAAAACGTGCAGTGACTTCCCCAGTGGTCCAGTGGTTAAGACTCCAGGCTTCCACTGTGGGGGGCACAGGTTTGATCCCTGACTGGGGAGCTAAGATCCTGCATGCCGTGTGGTATGGTCAAAACATAAAAATAATAATGAATGTCTTTTTTTAAAAAGGGCAATTGAATGCAGGTCATGGAGATTTGTCAGCATCGCCCCTAATCATACCCTCCACCAAGGCCTTGTGTTGGATTGGGTCTCTGGACTGGGACTCCCATTTGGGTGATCAGCCCATGAAGACAAGGATCACTGTGGAAGTAAATGTGCATCATTTCTTTGCACCCTATGTCTTTTGTCCCAGGAAGAATAAAAGACACGGCAAGCTTCCTCATAGAGCAAATGAGGGGAAGATTATCTTTCCACAGGAGGCCACGTTATCCGTGTTTATCTCTGTTTTGACAAAGAAGTTGAATCAAAAGCAAATGTTTCTAGAAGCAACAAGCTAACTACCCAAAGCCTTGGTTTCTTAATTAATTAATCAGCTCAGCCCAAAGACAGACATGTCTGTTTCCAATATGTGGGTTCTGCTTGAAAGAGGTAGATAGTTCCAGTGGAAATGTTTAATCAGTGGCTAAACTGAGATAAACTTGGGGCTGGGCTGCCAATGGAAATACTAATGAAGGTCCGCAGAAGGCCAGACGTTTTCCAGATTTGAATCAGATTCCAGTCAGACCATACCAGATCCAGAAATATTTTCTTATCCAGAAAACCTTCTTAGCATGGATCACTGAAGTGATTCAAGCCAGGCCTGGGCTCTATCAATGAAATTAAAAAGTTAGGGGGAGCTAATTAAGAGGGTAAAGTATCACTTAAATTACCTTTCAAGCATTCTCAATTACCTTGGAAGCAGCAATTGACAACCAATCGCTATATGAGATATGAATCAACTTTTATCTAATTCATTAAAGTGGGTTCCCCAGAGCCTTGGCTAGACCATACCTTGATAGCCTAGTTTAAAGGACTGAACCATTTGTACCTGAAAGTAAAAGAATTGACTTTCCTCAGATGCTGCCTTCGGCACAGTCTGACTTAGCATATTTTTATTTTACAGCCTATCTTCAAGAGAATAGGCATCTCCATTATGTGTAGTAGCAGATATCTTACTTCTTTGCTGAGTTCTCCTGGGCAGGCCCGCCTTCCCTGGGACTGAGTTCCTTGCTCTGAAAAATGAGGGGCCTCATCTCCCAAGTTCATGGGTCCCCTTTGTTGCAGCTGCCATCCCATGTCCCAATCAGACCCAGCCACTTTTTCTGGGAGACCCTCCAATGTCAGAAATGTCTAATGCTGACACCTCCAAATGTTGGAAACCTCTTGGGAAAATCAGTTTCTCCAGAGGAAAAGAATGTCCATTCAGCGTCTGGGGAGCCTGAGGAAAGAAGGGGAAGCAGACGTGGGTCTGCTTCATTAAAATGCTAATTCCCCCTCCACAGCTTCCCTTTTTCATTGTAGCACAAGCTGAGGTCAGGTTCTCCAGAGCAGTAAGTGCCTCAAGCACCACAGCCCTGCACACCTGCTTCCTTCAACGTCCAGAGAAGAGATCAGCCAGCTCTGGGAGCCTAGAGAGACGAGATGGACGGAATCACGCATTTCAAGACTTCCGACATAGTCTCCTCTGTCCAGTTCCACCCCAAACACGGCCTTCTTTCCCCTCTGAGGCTTCCAGTGCTCCTCAGTGCCAGCTCTCACTCTTCTTTGGCATCCTCCAAACCCTCCTGAAACCATCTAAGCAGCGGCTCTATCTGCTTTGCTAAACCAGTTAGTCAGATCTGTCACGTCTCCATCACTGTCATCCCCTGGTAGGTTTGTTCCTTTTTCTTTCCGTTGCCAGTTAGTTACCTGGGTGGGACAGTAAGGAGAGAACCTCCATGCAGGTTTCATCTTGCTTTAAGACATCCCAGGCGTGGGATCCACGGTGTATTTGGTCCTACCCCCTCTTCCCTGCTTTCCCTCCTTGACATTTGCCAAGACCCAGAGTCACTCAATATCTGCTCTCAGCCCCCACTCTCACCAGGAGCGCCCCCACCCTTGCAGGTCTATCTTTTCTTTGGAGTGCATGGGGCTCCCAAAAGACAGAAAGCTCTTCTGTGTTCTGGGCTCCCTTCATCCAGGGATGAGGGTATCCAGCTTCTCCAGCTGTGCTAACAGTCCTCCAGTCCAAATATTATCACGGCCACCAAGCCATGTTTTTCTTCTTTCCCTCTCTCTTTCCTTCCTCCCTCACTTCCTTTTTTTAAAATGTGAAATGTTTTGTGTACATGAAGTGTGGAAAATAATCTTATAAACATTCCTGTCCTTATCACCTGGATTGAACAGATATCAACATTTTGCCATTTTTTGCTAACAATCTCTCTTTTATTTGTGATGGAACAAATCATTGCAGATACACCTGTCTGGGTTCAACTTCCTTTTTCCTGAATGTCATCCCTTAGTGATTTTTTAAAGAAAGGATTCCATTTTTCCCCCTGAAAAATGGGATTATTTAACCCTCATTTTTGAATGATAATTTAGCAGATTAAAGACAACTAGGCACTGGGACTTCCCTGGTGGTCCAGTGGTGAAGACTGTGCTGCCAAGGCAGGTGGCACGGGTTTGATCCCTGGTTAGAGAACTAAGGACCCACATGCTGTACAGTGTGGCCAAAAGATTAAAAAAAAAAAAAAAGACAAACAGGCACACAGTTGGTTTTCTGTCAATAATTTGTAGATACGTCATTGCCTCCAGGGAACCATCATTGAGAATTCTGCTAATTGCTGATCTTGTGTCAGTCATCTTTTTTTTTCTTTCAATTTTTTCTCTTTGTATTTGCACAGTCTCAACTCAATATGTGTTAGGTTTGGATTTATTTTTATTTACCCAGCCCTGGACTCCACCTTATTTCCTACAATTATCAAATCAACTCTTTCTTAAATTCTTCTGGAATGTATCAACCGTTTCTTTATATTTTCCTGCTAGGATTTAGATTAGAATTATGTTAGATATTCTCAGTCCTTTATGGTGCTTAACTTCTGTTTTATATTTTCCATCTCTTTTTCTCTGCTGCACTCCAGGGAATACAATGAGTCAGTTCTAGCTAGCGATTCACTAATTTTTCCTTTAGCTGTATTGTGGCTGCCAACTGATTATTTTTATTTCTGGAAGATTTGGTTCTCATTCTAATTTGCCTCTTCCTTTTTCAAAATAATGTCTTGTTTTTAATCCTTTATATCTATGTAGCCTTTTTTACCGGATATTCTGATTTCTCAGTAATTCAATCCTACTGTTTTGCTGATTTGGTAAATTAACTTGTGCAAATTCATCCGCAGGTAATACTTGCAATCCTTTCTCCAAAGGAAGGACTCCAACAAAATTTCAGATGACGGGGATGGGCAGCAAGGGAATCTTTGAGTGGATGACTGTCTTGGTCTATTTGGATTGCTGTAACAGAAACACCATAAACACGGTGCCTTATAAGCAATAAAGTATTTCTCATAGTTCCATAGTCTGGAAAGCCCAAGACAATGGTGCCTGCAGATCTGTCCAGTGAAAGCCCACCTCTTCACAGGCAAATGGTGCCTTCTTGTGGTGTCCTCACATGCAGGAAGTGGGCAAGGGTTCTCTTAGGGTCTCTTTCATAAGGGCACTAATCTCACTTGTGAGAGCCACACCCTCATGACCTAGTCACCTTCCAAAGGCCCCAACTTGTAATACTATCACCCGTGGGTTACAGTCTCAGTAACTGAACTTTGGATATGAACATAACACATTCAGTCCATTTACAGCATTACCTCCTGGAGGGCCGAGGCAGGCCTGGCATTATGTAATGCCCACATTACACAGCCTGGATGGTCAGACAACTAAAGGGCACTATGAAGGGTAAGGCTCTCAGAGACACAACCAGGATTCCATTTGCAGAGCAACAGGCAGGCTTTAGACTAAGCATTCCTCTTCACAGACCGTCCAGGGGGCTCTCTCTCAGCTCTCAGTTACCAGATCATTCTACACACAACAATCAGCAACACTACTACATACTTCCTCTTCCCTTTCTATTAAAGGCTTTGTGGTTTAAAGAACTCACTGATCATTAAAAATACATATATTTAAGTTCTACAGGGATACTGTGGGAAAGAGGATATAGGAATACCTTCAAGTCACACATCTCACACTCTGATTAACAATGATAAAAACCCATCACTTTTTCCGTATCTATAAAATCCACACAGAGCACAAAAAGGCAGATCTGGTCCAGAGGTCTTACTTTCAAATGAAGAAACTGAGGCTGAGAAAGGTAAAGGGATTGGGCAGGGGAGGGGATCTTTTGATTTTAAATTTATAGTACCACACAAGTTCACTGTTATGTTTAATAAAAGATAAAAGGGAAAACAACAATATTCTCAAGTAAAAGTTATGAGATTCATACATTATAATCATGAGGAAAAGTAGTACAATAATGGGGACATTTTACTTTATGTAAGTTATTACTCTAATAGGTTGGGATCACTTCAGTTCAGTTGCTCAGTCGTGTCCGACTCTTTGCAACCCCATGAATCACAGCACGCCAGGCCTCCCTGTCCATCACCAACTCCCGGAGTTCACTCAAACTCATGTCCACAGAGTCGGTGATGCCATCCAGCCATCTCATTCTCTGTCATCCCCTTCTCCTCCCGCCCCCAATCCTTCCCAGCATCAGAGTCTTTTCCAGTGAGTCAACTCGTCGCATGAGGTGGCCAAAGTATTGGAGTTTCAGCTTTAGCATCAGTCCTTCCAATGAACACCCAGGATTGATCTCCTTTAGAATGGACTGGTTGGATCTCCTTGCAGTCCAAAGGGGACTATACTTATTATTAGAAAGGTAGAAGAAAATATGGGATTGCCCAGGTACCACTCTGCCTAAGTTCTCTCTGGCAACACTCATCCAGATCAGGTACAATATCTAAGAGAGACATGGATTAACTGTTGTATTTAGGGGAGGACCATCAAGATGATGGGATGACCTGAATTTATGTCTAATCAGGGATGGTTTAGGTAAAAGAAATGAGAACTTGAAGACTTATATGACTTACTGAATGAATGGACCTGAGTTCAGCCTTCAATTCTATTACTCAGTGCCTCCACATACAGGCTTCCATTTATAAACAGTCATTGTTTTAAACAATCACGTACTGGGACTTCCCTGGTGGTCCCAATAAATGGGTGGCTAAGATTCCATGCTCCCAGTGCAGGGGGCCTGGGTTTGAACCCTGGTCAGGGAACTAGCAGGCTTTACAGGTGGCTCAGTGATAAAGAATCCATCTGCCAATGCAGGAGACATAAGAGGAGCGGGTTCAATCCCTGGGCTGGAAGATCCCCTGGAGGAGGGCATGGAAACCCACTCCAGTATTCTTGCCTGGAGAATCCAATGGACAGAGGATCCTGGCAGGCTACAGTCCATAAGGTTACAAATAGTCGAACATGACTGAAGTGACTTAGCACACAGCAGACAGACAGTAAATGGTTTCCAAGTCTTCTATTGTAAAAATGAAAATTCTCAGAGTTTAAGGAACATTCTTTCACAGAAAACAAACCTGTATTTCTTCTCTCTGAAATATTAACACATATGTACTGCTGGGGGGAATGCATCTCATGAGAAGGACACCAGCCAGGAGAGGAAAGATTAGTTATAACTGGGCTTTGTCTATATAAAAAGTCATTCTTACTTTCAGGGCCCCAAGGATTGGGACTGAGTTCAACAGACGGAAGCCACAGGAAAGCAGAGTTATGCTTAATGTAAGGACCTTCCAACCACGGACTATTATAATTGTGTGCATTTAAGTACAACTAAAACAAAGACTGCCAAGGGAATTACTTTTTCCAAAAAGTGAATGATAATACTAATTAAAAATTAATCCATTTGACATAAAAGCAAGCATTATTGGTGCTTCTAAAAGAGCTGCATTATAACTCAACATTAATTGATTTGAGTCATTAATTTTAAATAGAAGGGGCGATATATTCTTATTCACCAGTCTGAGTCATGGGTAATCAGTCTTCATGACCTCTACAAAATAGTGTTTTTAATAGTAACCATTCACCATCTGGATTGTAATAATGATCATGCAAAATTTCCACTCTGTTCATTTGGGGTCAGTTCCAAAGGAGCATTTTCTAGGTCTCTAAGCTTTAAACAAAGGAATCTACACAGGCAAGCAGTTATTTCCTGCACAGTCAATAATTCCAGATATATTAAAATGTCATACAGACTTTACAACTAAGTATGACTCCTTTATCTTGGCTTAAAGAAAAAAACAATCTACTACTTACATTACACAGCTGCTGATACTTGAATGACTGCAGAGTCCAGGAAATCTTTAATGAAAAATTTAACTCGGTTAATACTCTAATTCATGCCCCCCTCCCTTTCCTTCCCCACTACTTTTGAAAGTGTGAATCACTCTGAATTGAATGAAGTAAGATTTGATCAGAAGAGTCAAAGTGGGTTAAGAATCTCTAAAAGAGCTCCATAGAGAAGGGAGATGCGTCCTGTTCAAGTGTGGCTTCTTAATTTAAACCCTCAGTAAGTGCATGCTTAACTGATTTACAGCAGCAACCTCTGGTGAAGTGTAAAGTGTGTGTTCACTCCTATCTCAGTGCATGCTATCACCCTTGTTCAGTTGCTCAGCTGTGTCTGACTCTTGGCGACCCCATGGACCACAGCACACCAGGCTTCCCTGTCCTTCACTATCTCCCAGAGTTTGCTCAGACTCATGTCCGTTGAGTCAGTGATGCCGTCCAACCATCTGATCCTCTGTCACCCCCTTCTTCTCCTGCCCTATCTCCTTTATCACCCTAAAGGATCATGTTGGCCTGTTTCATTACCATTCTAATTATTTTTGCACTAGGGGTCAATCCTAAAAACATTTTGTTCACCAGATATTTACTTAATTAACAGAGAAGAGGACAGAAACCATAGTAATGTTTCAATCTCCTATATGATGACACCAATTACTTTGAATTCTTCACCAAAACAATTTCCCAGCAAAACTGAAATGAAACACTGACATGGTCTGAAGAGGGAAGAAAATTCTGTGGTTCTTCGTGGCTTCTCTTGTTTTATGATGTTTCCAAAATTCAGGATGGAGCTTTAATAAACAGATAATTTTGAGGTTATACAGACCTATAATTTATCTGAAATCCTTGGGACCAGATGTATCTCACAATACAGAATTTTTCAAATTTTAGAAAGGCAATATGTTTCATATATCACAGAGCTGGTACACCTCTAAGGAAGTCTAGAGTGGCACCCCATAATCAAATACATTAATTTTACTACAGACAAACTCATTGACATAAATAGAATTAAGACCACAATAGCCTCATATCAGTTCAGTTCAGATTTTGCTGTCAAATGTCTCCACTATAAACTTATAAAAAACCTTTTGGCTTTCAGAGCTTTGTGAATCTAGGTAAGGGATTGAAGGTCTGCAATACGTAAAAAACAAACAAAATGTGTTTCCAAAGGCTTTCTCAGTTCAAAAAGAAACTCAGTGCTGAGAATTAAATTCAAAAACTGTAAGCATAAGTTCTACTACATGCAGTTACTAAGAGAAATGGGCTCCCTCTGGCCCATGGAGTCTCAAATTTCTTTTCAGAGCCAACATACACACACAACACAGAACCCACTTTCATCAGTATTAATTGTCATCCTTGCAGTCATTCTCAACCACAAGGGCTTGCCCCTCAAGGATTTTAATATGAATAATCTCCTCAGTTCAGTCACTGAGTCGTGTCCGACTCTTTGCGGCCCTATGGACTGCAGCACGCCAGGCTTCCCTGTCCATTATCAACTCCCGGAGCTTGCTCAAATTCATGTCCATCGAGTCGGTGATACTACTCAACCATCTCATCCTCTGTCGTCTCCTTTTCCTCCCGCCTTCAATCTTTCCCAGCATCAAGGTCTTTTCCAAAGAGTCAGTTCTTCGCATCTGGTGGCTAAAGTATTGGAGCTTCAGCTTCAGTATCAGTCCTTCCAATGAAAATTCAGGACTGATTTCCTTTAGTATTGACTGGTTGGATCGCCCTGCAGTCCAGGGGACTCTCAAGTGTCTTCTCCAACACCATAGTTCAAAAACATCAATTCTTCAGTGCTCAGCTTTCTAGAATAATCTCCAAATCCTTAAGAATTTCTAGACTAATCACCTACCCCTTAAAAGCCTCTGGTTTGGGGCTTCCTTGGTGGCCCACTAGTAAAGAATTCATCTGCCAGTGCAGGAGACATGGGTACAACCCCTGATCTGGGTGTATTCTACATGCCACCAAGCAACTAAGCCTGTGGGCCTCAACTACTGAGCCTGTGCTCTGGAGCCTGGGAATCGCAGCTATTGAACCCATGTGTCACAACTAAAGAAGCCCGTGTTCCCTAGAGCCTGTGCTCTGCAACGAGAAGCCACCGCAATGAGAAGCCTGCATGCTGCAACTAGAGAAAAGCCCAAGCAGTAACAAAGAGCCAGCACAACCAAAAATAAAAATAAATAAAATTTTATATATTAAAACCAACTTTGGTTTTCTCCCCAGTAAAGAGATGATTCTTCTAGCTATGGCAGTAACTGCAATGCTGTAATTTAACTGGCACTGATACCTGCAGAGTTCTTTAAGAGTTTAATTACTTTAAATCATCAGTATTAACTTTTTTAGTCCCAGTTGTATCTTAGAAATACACATGGAGCCCTGTTAAAAATACAGGTGTCCAGGCAGCACCACATCAATGCACTTAGAGGCCACAGCACCAAAAGGGTGACAGTCCCCTCCCTTACACATAATTCAAAATAAAAACAATACTAAATCATGAAACACATGTAAAGAAGTTCACCCTAGGATCGTTGGTACCACCTTTCTAGATTTCATATATATGCATTAATATCCTAGATCACATTTTTCTTATGAACCTTGAATCTTTTGTCCTTTTTTTCATTTTGATGGCCCCGGTTTTGCTATATTCCTCAGCCAGCACCTGTTCTTCATAGTGGATAACCCAGTACTGTGAAAGCCTTCAGACCTGTAGTCTGAGCTCCCAGTGTGATGGGGTGGAGGGTGGGAGATAAAAAAGAAAAACACAGACACGGACAGACTATGTGGAAGCCTCCCAGACTGCTGAGTGGTCTAAGAAAGGTT
This sequence comes from Moschus berezovskii, assembly GCF_049115385.1. NCBI lineage: Eukaryota > Metazoa > Chordata > Mammalia > Artiodactyla > Moschidae > Moschus > Moschus berezovskii. The sequence goes on from NC_142468.1 coordinate 55,970,932, forward strand.
CTGTAAATCCACTGAGGAGTCTTCAGGCCAAAGTCGGCTATCAGAGGAGCTCCCTGTCTCCCAGGAGGGGGCAAGCCCCAATATCCTTGCCATCCCCAGTTCGTGACTGATAGAAAGCATGGACACAGCAAATGAAGCGATAAATTCGTAATGTGGCAGCCAGGTCCATGGTCACAGAGGTTCTCTGTATTCTCTAGGCACTGAAGATGCATACCCCCAGGAAAAACCTTCTCCTGCTTAGCATCTTTGAAAGCTCTTGAGAACTATATTCAATATCCTATGACAAACCATAATGGAAAAGAAGAAGAAAAAGAATATATATGTATATATACAAGCTGAGTCACTTTGCCGTACAGCAGACATTAACATGACATTATAATTCAACTATACTTCAATGGTGATGGACAGGGAGGCCTGGCGTGCTGTGATTCATGGGGTCGCAAAGAGTCGGACACGACTCAGCCACTGAACTGAACTGATACTTCAATAAAAATTTTTAAAAAGCTTTCCATAACTATTAATCTAACGTGTCACAAAAAGTAAAAGCAAATATTATTGAATATGAAACACAAACCCACAAGGTTTTCACACCTGCAAACAATGCACCAAATGTTCAATTTCTCTCAGTAGTTCATATGTAAGCAGTTGACTCCCAAAGCATTTTAAAAAACACAAAAGACATTATTACACTTTACTAATGAATTACTTCTCACCCAGGGGATTAAATCAAACAAAAACGGTACAAATATTTGGAAGTTTATTTCTAAGCCAAATGAGATGATGAATTTCTGGGTTTCCGTAAATTAATTTTTCTTAGTTCAATATTTTGTACATGCCATCAATAAAATATAATTTAATATTCAGGATATTGTCAATAGCTGTGATTTTAGAAAAATATAACTAGATATCTCAAATTCCTGATTAAGTCACTTTTAAAGACACAAAATATAAGTACACTTGAATAAACTGCAATTAATAACTGACACAGAAATTCTGCTTAAAAGTTTCCTGACAGAAAAAAAGTGATGTTGAAAAGGCAAAGACCACAATACTGAATCAAATATTTAGGGCATTAGTATACCTTTTGTTTTGGAGCCTACAGTAAGTTTATAACTAGGAAGACTTTTTAAAGTTTTAAGGCCAGTCTTAAAAAATACGAATAAGGATAGTAGAAATATTACCACACATATCAACAAAACAGAGTAAACCAAGTTTGTGCACAACTTCATTTCATTTCAGTGACTTTAAGCAAACGTCATGTTAAAAAACATGAGTAAATTTTAGGATTCATCCACAGAAATGAAAAACTTCTGAGCATTTTTAAAAAAGCTCTTATAGGCAGTGCATCTCTAACCAGCATAAACAAGATGCAGAAAGAACAAAAATGAACTGAGCCTGCTCACTCAAAGGACACATCAATGATTTTCCCACAGTGTTGCTAGATGCCTTATTTTATTCATATATAAAACAACTAGATTTTTCATTCTTCCTACAAAGTATTTAAAATACATTTCTAGGTATGTGTTAAAATTAAATGTTAAGTTATGATGCCCTTAAATATCTTTCAACTAATAAAAAAAAACAAGTTCTAGGTATATAAAAATATTAAATTTTTCATACCTGACTTGAAAAACTTAAAGTGCAATATTTTCATGCATCAGCACATTACAATTGTGCCACATAAGTTCATGTAAATAATACCCAAAACGTCCAGAGAACAGAGTACAGATATTTTAAGGTTTGATTTTCATTCTTCTTTATAGTATAGTGCAAGGAAGAAAAATAAGCACCAGAGCAAGACATGTTTTTATTAGGAGAAAATAATGTTTTCCCAGGAAAAAAAAAAGAAAGAAACATGTCATTTCTCAATGGTTTTTCTTAAGTCAACCACTCAGTTACCAAAAATGTTACATCAGTTCAATTACTGAACAAAATATACAACATTTTGTCCAAAGACACAATTGTCTAAAAAGCTCTCAGAGAACACTAGTCATTCTAAGCTCCTTTCTTATTTTTTATTAGGGATTTTAATTAAAAACAAGTTTATTACCCTTGTTCCACAATTTTAACATTCATGGAAATGTCACTCTGAAGTTTAAGTGGTATTTCTTTAACAGGACCATCAGGCGGCGGTGTAGACATGGACTGCTATCAAACACACAGTCAAACTGGAGCCAAAACTGGGGGGAAATGGAAAACGAATTACTCTAGAAAAAAAATTCCAAAATTAAAGGATTCCTTGAAAAATTCTCTTTAGCAAGATAACGAAGAGTGGTTTACAGACAAGATGGTGATTGGTTTTTCTCCCAGCAGCAGTCCCTGGGATCTGTGATTAAGACAGTACTTGGGGCCTGAGAATTCTCAGTGATGATTGCTTCATCAATTTTTGCTGGTGTCTCATTAACTGTCCTTCCTCAATGGCATGACATGCTCTCTGGAAAACAAAATATTTATCACAAATGGTAAAGACAAGTACAGGCTCACATGGTGGAGAGCTCAAGGGTATGAGCTGTTCACACAGGTCCAAAAGGAAGAATTCACAGTCAGTACGTGTCATGCGAAGACCGGTCTGCCCACAATATTTTATTCCAAGCTTATCTATCCATCCAAAGCTTTAACTTGAAGATCTTTTGGGAAAAGTAATGACTGTTGCTAATTATAACAGATTTTTCTTTTGTCTTGCAGCTAAAAAAAGGAGGGGGCATTCTTCAAACCATTTACCTCTGCTGTGGTGCTATCCCGCAGGTAAATTTTCTGAATGTAGCCTTGATTGGCACTATCTTTTCTTTGGAACAGACCTTGTTTCTGTTTCAAAACAAATAATGATAGAAAAGAAATTATTATGGGGAAGGAAAAAAACCTATAACCTTTAATTGAGCACTTAAATGTCAACTCTATTTTATAATCAGCAGACTAACCAAATACACATATTCAGGTCTGATAAGAAATAAATCATTTTTGGTACAAGGATAGTGACTCCATATGTGAGTTGTTAGAATTTATGAAATTAGATGAGTATACATCTATCTGCAAAAAATGATGGCTTTCTGCAGGCGATGATAAATAGCATACAGAAATACCACTTGATAACTCATCACATCTGACAAATCAAAAACCCTCCCTTTATTTCCTTGACTGATGGATAAAATTTGTACATAATGTGAAATACACTGAGTCAATTCTCACCACTGATGTCAAAGGAAAGTGATAACTGAGAGAACTGTAATATACATGCATACTAACAGGGAAGACAGTCTTTCAGTGGTCTGAAAACTATGTTTCATATACCAAGACACTCTTTCAGTTTTGAAATTCTGCAATGAGGTAAGGCTGAAATACAAAATGGCATGGTTTCATAAGTGGTTCCTCTTACTTATAAACTTCTATGAAAAGAAAGGAAACATAAATTAAAGGATAACAGTACTTACATCTCTAACTATTGAATTTTATAATTCAGTAACCATTTTTCAGATAGTTTCAGTAATAGAGATAACATCATTACTGCTTAGGAAAAAATATAGAAATTACCATTAATTCCTATTTTTTTTAAAGGGTGAAAATAGAATTATATCATATATAAGAAAAATTATACATTACAAAGTAAAATGAGTTTGAGAATTAAGCAAAAGATAGGGTATCATTTTTGCTAATTACGTGCTATACAATTAAAAAGTTTTTCCACAGAAAATGGAGAGGAAAAGACATGAAAGCATTATTATATACTTAAAATGCATTCAGTTCAGTTCAGTCGCTCAGTCGTGTCCGACTCTTTGCAACCCCATGAATCACAGCATGCCAGGCCTCCCTGTCCATCACCAACTCCCGGAGTTCACTCAAATTCATGTCCATCGAGTCGGTGATGCCATCCAGCCATCTCATTCTCTGTCGTCCCCTTCTCCTCCCGCCCCCAATTCTTCTATAAATGCCAAACATTACTATATGTGAGTGTTCTAGACATAATGTTTATAATAATCTCCTTAAATCCTAAAATGGGGACTCTTCCCAGAAGTATTTTATATTATAGCAAAATCATATCCATATGAAGTAAACCAAACAAACAAAAAAAAGCCACTTCTATTCACTTCCATTCTTCTACCAAAAAGGAACCTAACTCTTTCAGTGAACAGGTTTAATATCTCACTCAGTGCAATCAAGGACTGCCAGAAAACGAAGTAGAGAACACAAATTACATTTTCCTTTACTTTTCAGCATATGATAATAATAATAATCCTTCAAATACTTTATGCAGTTAACTGTAAAACAAGAATCAGAAAGCACGCCTGGTTTCTAGTCATTTAATAAATTTTTGGCTCTAAAGGTGTGTGATTCATGTTTTCTTACCTCAACTGATATTTTGAGCACATTTCCATCGACAGTGGGAGACTGTACAAAATCTTCAAATAGATATTGCCAGTCTACGGACATATGGCCTAGGATTTCAACTTCCTTTACACACAAAACCCGCCTATTTTGCAAAAAGAAACAGAAATATATAGGTATTGATAAAGACAGTCAATTATTCTAATATTTCAATCTACTAGATGCCATAGATATTACCTGCTTAGTAAGCAATATAACCTGGCACACTACAAAAATGTATGCTTCACATTAAAAAAAAAAAAAAAAGATAACTGTCAAAGAGGAAACATAGCACAACCAACAGCAGAACTTCAAAAATCCCCCTTCTGCCAATCTTGCAAAATTCAGGAAAGTGTCATTTTTAAAAAACTGAGCAGAAAACTGAAATCATTCTCTTTAAAACACATAAGGAACAGGCTGTACTTTCATCCAGGAAGTAATAAAGGCAGAAGCTCCTGAAAATGTTTTACTTGGAAAATTATTAATTGCTTTTTACTGTCAATCATGTATGCCTTCTAATCAGGAAAGAAATGTCACAAACTTCAAACGTCAGCAAAGATTCATGTTAGGCCTACTAATAAATATCAGGTTTGAACATTTTAATACTGATGTACTATATCACAGAGTGAGCAGCTCATCTTACTCAACAGCAATTAAAAAAAAAAAATCACAGAATCCTTAAAGGGCATCCACACTGATTTCCCAGTGTGTGATTCAGACTAGGTACTGATATAACTATACTTGATTCCAAAGTTTCTGTAACAGCAAAACTAGGAAAGGAGCGCCGTTGAATCTACGAATGTGCACGGTGCTGGAGAAGCAAAGACTCGGCTTTCTACTTGAGATGTATTTATAGGCTAAAAGGGGAAGTGAAATTCACTCTGTCACGTCAGACTCTTTGTGACCCCATGGACTACACAGTCCATGCGATTCTCCACGCCAGAATACTAGAGTGGGTAGACCTTCCCTTCTCCAGGGGATCTCCCCAACCCAGGGATCGAACCCAGGTCTCCTGCGTTGCAGGCAGATTCTTTACCAGCTGAGCCACAAAGGAAGCCCAAGAATACTAATGGAGTGTGTGGAAAATTCTCCTGGCACACAGGAGGGAGGGACTGACTGTTGATAAACTAGGTAGGGTAAGAGCTGATTCTTGAAAGGAGGAAGTCTTCTAGGTAGGAAAGGGAAATTATACTCTAGACAAAGGGAAGACTACAGTAACATATATGGTGGTACAAAAAAGTGGAGGTCTGCAGCTGGAGTACTAGACATATACAGAGGCGAGAAAATTAGCTTGGCGCCAGCTCTTGAAGGTTTTTTCCTTTTTAGGTGGGTGGGGTTGAGGGGGTAGTGGAGGTTGTTAAGAAATTTTGACTTTAATCTACAGATGACAAAAATGATATGATAAATTTTCTTATTGAAGAGTCATGGCCAATGGAGGAGAGATGGGGTAGACAATGAAGCTGGAAAGTGACCATAACAGTCCAATCAGGAAACAGTGAGAGCCTCATTTAAGGTGGTGGCTGTGAGAAGAAGAAAGAGATAGATTCTAGATGTTTAGAAGGTAGGGGTGAAGGAACTCGGTGACTGAAGGGCTAAGGACTGATACAGACCCTGGGCACTGTATCTTTCTGCACAGGTGCCCCTGAAATTGTGGGCGTACTTGGGACTGTGTCGAGCACTGTAGGAAGTGCAGCATTCATTCAGGGCCCCAGCCTACCAAGTGCCTGCAGTGCCTTCAAACACTGCGACAACCTCCAACACCCCTACCCATTCCAAAGTCTTTAGGAGGTGTACTCCGGCGCCCCTACCCCCAGCTTCCTGCCTAGTAGAGAACCAGAAGATAGAGATAAGAGTTAAAGATAACTAATACAAATCACTGCATCAAACGCAATTCACTGTTTTGACTGTCTTAAAATGCTACTCTTGACCATTTTGACAATACTATTGTCCTCCTGCTGCCCTCAACCTCCTTAACTTTTTCCCTCCTGCACCACGTTTCCCGGAGTACAAATCTTGTCTTCTGAATAACACATTCTCTCAGGATGGCCTCTTGGATCTCAACTCCAGATCTTTATCCAAACTCCAAGTATCTACACCTATACCTATTTCTACACATCTCCTTGACCTTTACTTTGATATCTCAAAGCTATGTCAAACTCATTAAGTTCAAAATGGAAACAAGTCATCATCTTTTCCACCAATCTACTGTAGATGGCACTCAAGCCAAAAACCAGTGAAGTCATCTGGTATTCCCTTTTCTTTCATATTCGGTCATCCAACCCTGGTCTCTAAAGGCTGCCCCTTCAGACCTAAGGGAGAGTAACTCACTGTGCTGGTCAGGAATGTTATTTTACTAATTGTCTCCTGAAAATCTCTACAAGTGATCAGATTTGAAATTATTATTTTTCTACTTACAATTTCAAATTACTATGATTTTTCAACTTACTTGAAGAAAAATAGATGTATAATGTACATGTTAATATTCCTACCAAATGCCTAAATCAAACAACTACTAAAATATTACATACAACCCCCAAAAGATAGGTTTCCATTGCTTAGCGTGGAATTACATAAAAAAAATATATAAAAACTACTCTTTAGATTGTTTCATGAATATTTTGACTTAATTAGTGGGCAAATCAGAGGACTAGCTAACTCTCTCTTAGAAACAGTTTGTAGATTTAAGCCTGAATTCTAAAGTTTTCCTTTCTCTCCTTCCCACCTAAATACATTTAAATGCAGTAGTAATAAATATAATATATAAATGTTACCTACTATAAGTGCTTTGCTTTAGTCCTAAAAAATACATAACTTAGAATGTTTTGAAAATTATTTATCTGTAATTAGAATAAGTGATGTAGGGTAGATCTCAGGAAAATAAACTTAGTAGTTTAGTCCAAGTTCTTTTATTGGGAAAAATTATCCACCACTCCCAAGATATTTAGAAAGAAAATGAAACACACAAAGATATAATAACATACTTTTAAAAAGGTATGCTCAACCTCCAAAATATAACCTAGTGAGAAAAAGTAAATTCATCCTCCATAACTGGATGTACAGTTCACATATAAAAGTATCACTACTGCACTGATAAACTCTACTCGATTCTGTCTCTCAGAAGTTGTGTAACTTGGTTAAGCCTCTAAACCATGCTTAGTCTCAGTTTCAGCATCTCCAAAACAAGGTCAGAACAGATGATCTCGAAGGAACCATCCACACCTGAATTTCTGTGATTCTATGATAACGAACAGGGCTTCCCAGGCAGCTCAGGGGTAAAGAATCCACCCACCAATTCAGAAGATGTGGGTTTGATCCCTGGATCAAGAAGATCTCCTGGAGAAGGAAATGGTAACCCACTCCAGTATTCTTGCCTAGGAAATCACACGGACAGAGGAGCCTTGCAGGATACAGTCCATGGGTGACAAAGAATCAGACTCCACTTAGTGACTAAACAACGACAATGAACACTGTGCAGCTGAAGCATGGTTATCTAAATCCACTGTCATTCTCGTCTCCAAAATTCTTATATACAGTTAGCATTTGAAAAGATGTCACTTGAAGTCAGTACCTATTTGTAACCATAAGGCTTGCCTTCTTGTTCCCAGGAATAGCACAGTGGTATCGGTAAGTCTCTCCTTCCAACTTTTTGACATGATTCTGAAAAGAAAAGAAGACTCAAGATTTGTGTTGTAACATGCATCTGAACAGTATTTCCAATACTCTATATTAGTGCCAGTTAGGAAGAAATTATTAAAACCAAAAGCACAATTCTACAGATTGGCACACAAAGCTAGAAAAATGTTCACAGCATTTTTATAAACAAACTTTTCACTGAGCCTTAAAAGTGAAGTAACTATTAAATGCTTACTAAGCAATCTTCTAATAAAATACACTTTGTTGCATGATAATTCTGAAACTTTTAAATAGTTTTACCAGAAATAATCACAAATTTCATTTATATGAACCAACACTAGTATAAAACTGGACATTAACATTCCAGAGGTCCTTAACCTGGGGTCCTTGGAAGCACTTTGGAAGGCCTATGAAATACCATTAAAAAAATACAAAATTTTGAAAATGTGTTTCTGAACTTGTTTCCAGAGGACAGTTCATATTTTTCACCAGATTTTTAAAGGGGTCTGTTATCCTTCTCAAAGGTTAAGAACCACTGATCTACAATAATAAAAATAATAAAATTTCAAGATAACTAATATTGCTGAATATTTGGTCTTATATATTAAACACGCATGAGGAGTACGAGTACGTACTAGAATTATATTCCTGGTAGAAAAGAAAACTTAATGGCAATCTTAACACAAACATGAAGAATTTCTAAGATTTCAAACAGCTGGCACAATTTATTACTGAATACAATTACAAGCATAAAATAATTCAAGTATAAATAGTAGCACATTAAAATACATTTTTTTAACTATCTCAAAACTATTGTGACCTCAATCAACAAACATTAAATATCAATAAAGTTACATTTACAATTAATGCTAATGAAATATTATTGATATTATATATAATGCATAATTAGAAATTAGAAGAGAAAATATATGAAAATATAAAACATAAACATACCTAACAAATAAGATAATAACAATTTATAACCAAGAATACAATATCAACATTATCAAAAGGATAATATAATCAATAATAATCACAAGCAGAGAAAGCACACTTGTTTATTATTTCAATAGTAAAATACACATTTTTTTTTAAAGATCCTTGGTTCCCAGTCATTCTTTGACCAATTACGAAAAGCCATGAACAACAAAGATGACTCCCTAAAGAACAGGGGTCTCAACCTCAGAATGGATTTCAGAGAGAAGTGAAGTGTAACAGTTACTTGTCTCACATCTTCCTCACGTGCATTAACTAATATCTTTTAATATTTATACCTTAATTCCTTCAAAATGAATGTAAATGAATAGAAAATTTAGCATATTTATTTTCAGCCTTGAAATTTAAATATGTTAAAATATTTAGATTTGAGATGAAATGTACAATACTACTCACTTTCCATCTTCTACCATCTTGTATGCATTTTCATTAGTTACAAGCTTTGCACTTTAAAAAATAAAGCTTTTAAAGTATATTTTGCCACCATAACACATTACAGAAACCTAGTTTTCAGCACTTCTGAAACCCACTACACTCTAAGATTCAGTCTCTGTGGCAGATGAGTTTATGAAATATTCACTCTTCCTTCCCAAAAATGCAACTGGAAGAATATAATATTTAGCAAAAGCATTCAATTTTTTCAAGTAAATTTGAAGGAAATAATACAAGAAATGAAAAAGCAACGTGTATAATGATGTTTTTTACATCATTATAGTATCATAGTATCATTAATGTAAAATATATTATACATATATATAGTATCATGGTGTCATTAATGTAAAATAATGATAACAGCTCTAATGTCACGAATTGGGAACAGTCAAATATATGAGGTAAAGTTAGCTCAACAGATGATAATGAAAGAATTAAAAATGAAGCATTTCTAAGAACCAGGAAAAATATAATTAAGACACAAAAGCAAGGAATGCCATTTTAAACATTATATAATCATTAACTATGGGAAGCAAGATGAATATTAAACAAAACCTGGCTACACATATATATATATATACTTCATATATGTCTCTGTGTAAGTACATATATGTGTGTGTGTGGATGGTAATTATCCTGGGAGAAGAGAGGATAAGTAGAAGAGTATATCCTATGAAAACACAGTATATAATTCAGTAACTTTCAAAGCTCACTCTTAAAGAATGCAGAGCAATACTCAGGAGGAAAGAAAAGGGGGTAAATCCAAAGATTCCCAAATTATTCCAAATTATTTAGAATGTACCCTATTACAGCAAGCACTAAGGAGGATATAATTTTACCCTCTAATGCTCTTTAATATTTACACATTTTGTTATACTTGGTCCCTTAAGGACAGACGTCTCATTTCATTTGGATATCCAGCACAGTCTACATAATCAAATACTTTGTTCCTAACTAACTGATTACAGCAAGATAGCAAGGGATGAAACAGCCTAAATTTCTTAACTATCCATGCCTCTTGATGAAAGTGAAAGAGGAGAGTGAAAAGGTTGGCTTGAAGCTCAACATTCAGAAAACAAAGATCATGGCATCTGGTCCCATCGCTTCATGGGAAATAGATGGAAAAACAGTGGAAACAGTGTCAGACTTTATTTTTTTGGGCTCCAAAATCACTGCAGATGCTGATTGCAGCCATGAAATTAAAAGACGTTTGCTCCTTGGAAGGAAAGTTATGACCAACCTAGATAGTATATTAAAAAGCAGAGACATTACTTTGCCAACCAAGGTCCGTCTAGTCAAGGCAATGGTTTTTCCCGTGGTCATGTATGGATGTGAGAGTTGGACTGTGAGGAAGGCTGATCGCCGAAGAATCGATGCTTTTGAACTGTGGTGTTGGAGAAGACTCTTGAGAGTCCCTTATACTGCAAGGAGATCCAACCAGTCCATTCTAAAGGAGATCAATCCTGGGTGTTCATTGGAGGGACTGATGCTAAAGCTGAAACTGCAATACTTTGGCCACCTCATGCGTCGAGTTGACTCACTGGAAAAGACTCTGATGCTGGGAAAGGTTGGGGGCGGGAGGAGAAGGGGACGACCGAGAATGAGATGGCTGGATGGCATCACCGACTCTGTGGACATGAGTTTGAGTGTACTCCGGGAGTTGGTGATGGACAGGGAGGCCTGGCGTGCTGTAATTCATGGGGTCGCGGAGAGTCGGACACGACTGAGCGACTGAACTGAACTGAACTGATCCATGCCTACCCTTGCTACCCATGGAAAAAAGTTACCAAGCTCTTTTGCTAATGTACAATCATTCTATTTCTTCTAGTTCTCATATCTTAACAAAAACTACTGGATCACACACAATGACTATATTTAGCTAAAATAAAGTTTCTTGAAGTTTTGTGCTTACTGACATGCTGTTGGATAAAAGGGAAATCATGAGGAAAAGAACAATGTAAAGAACTACACACAAAAAAGGAAACAATGAAGAAAAAAATTTTCCCAGAAGTTTCATTAAAATTGTATTAATAATATTTCCAGGAAAATTGAAAAATATTACTTTTACCTAAGAAGAAAGAATAATTATTAGTAATGACTTAAGACAAAATCTTGAATTAGTTACTGTGTTTGATTCTCATAAAAACTGTATATGAGGCACCATTTCTGCCAACCTTCAATTATCTCTAGGCACAAGAAAAGTTTGTCAGCTACAATTTTAGGCTAGTCTTTGGATGTCATTCTTCTATTTTAAAGTGCTTGTTTCAAATAGCAAGCTTCCCTGGTGGTTCAGATGGTAAAGAATCTGCTTGCAATGTAGAAGACCTGGGTTCAATCCCTGGGTCAGGAAGATCACCTGGAGAAGGAAATGGCAACCCACTCCAGTATCCTCACCTGGAGAAGTCCATGGACAGAGGAGCCTGATGGGCTACAGTTCATGGGACCACAAATTCTTCTTTAAAGTGCTTGCTTCAAATATGAAGCATTCAATTTATTATTTTGATAACTATAGTTTAAAAATATATAATGCAACTGAATAGTTGTATGTTAACAGCTTCATTCTCTTTAAAAGTAAAACATAATAAATCTAAGTTCATAATTTGTTTTCTGTTTTGGAAGGAAACATGAAAGTTGCTAGATAAGATACTGCTAAATCTAACATTTTTATCAATTATAGAAAAAAAGAGAAATCAAAATATAACATGTTGAAAATTTACTCTAAGGTTGCTAACTTCAAAATCATAGTTTATATATTTTTAAAATTTCCATTAGGATTATGCATCATCTTGAAGGATTTAAAAGCAAAAGAGATTGGTTTTTAAATATAAAGACATCTATCAATTCAAAAGCCACATAAGTAATCTGCTTAATTACATGTTCAACTTCTATTTTAACAACTAATAATTGTGAAATAAGCATAACCAATAAGGGGACTTAATTTTTAAAAAGTACAAATATGAAGGGCTAAGACTGTACATAACATAATTAGAAAATGATTGCAATTTATCTAGCAAGAGTACTGAGAAATTAAAATAGAAAAAGAGGCAAGGGAATACATTCCCAAAATTGATGCGCCAACACTTATTTGAGGTTGAGGGACTGATCCAGAGCAACTGACTGTTGTTTAGTCGTTCAGTTGTGTCTGACTCTTTGTGACCCCACAAACTGTGGCCTGCCAAGCTCCTCTGTCCACAGGATTTCCCAGACAAGAATACTGGAGTGGGTTGCCATTTCCGGGGGATCTTCCCAACACAGGGATTGAACCTGAGTCTCCTGCTTTGGCAGGCAAATTCTTTACCACGGAGCCACCAAGGAAGCCCAGAGCAAGTGATACTTCATTTCTTAAAATATATGCCGCAATCAATAGTTTCATAACTTGAGTAAATTTATGGTGATTTATGAAACACAGTTATGTAATTCTATCGGCAGGACTCATATACATAAAGAACACACAGATTGGACATAAGAATTATTCTTTTTCTTTTTTGCAACTTTACCAGAAATGCATATGAATACCATAAGAAAAGATGAAATTCTTAGGATGATAGTAAAAGTTCAATAAAGTATCCCTGCAACTAAATGTAAAACAAAAGTTGATTTCCTGCATCTTTTCATCTTTTATATTGACCTCTTATTCCTGTACAATATTACCAGGAATATCAGTTTTTATCTGTGGCCAAGCCACTACAATAAAAAGTTCAGAGAGGTAAGAAATGTAAAGATAATTTCATCTAAATGGACTCTCACTCTAAATAAATCAGGACAGTCAATTAATACCACAGTTTGTTTTGATTTTTAAGGATGAAATCAGTAGTAGTATACAAAACATTTACTCCTGTATTTCCAGTTCTTGCTGTGTAGGCAGAAAAAAGAAAGAAAATAAAGTTAGAAGCATGCAGAAAGATAAAATGTAATCACATACTATAAAAACCAAAGGCTAAGAATAATGAAGAGTCATTTTATTTTAAAGTCAAAGTAGAAAAATATTAAAAATTTTATTTTGGAGGAAAGCTAGTCATAAGAGAATAGCATTTTACATATGTGTACATTGTTTACATTACAAAATTAAAACTAAAATATAAGCCAAAAAAAATTCCAAAAAAGTTTCAAGGTTTTAACAAAAGATTATAATTGTACATAATCTTTTTTTCTCTCCTCCAGCTTCTGTTTACCTGAATAAATCTAGATTTACAATACAGGCCAAATAAAGTAATTTGGTTGAGAGAAAAGGAAGCAGCGAAATTCCAATAATTAGCTATAAGCAGAGGACTGAAGTTTAAGAACATAAATGAAAGGCGCTCAACACTAACAGTAATAAAGCCTATGACTACTTTCAACATTATCCTTTCTGCACTAAAAAGCTTTGATCCTGTGCAGAAAAGAAAAAAAATGATGAGTTACTCCTATTTAATACACTATGCTAATAAAATAAAACAAATAAATAATCAAATTCTACCCTGCATACCAATGTTTCCTGTGTAATCTGTAAAGAAGTTCATGAATCAGGAATTTTAGGAACCAGCCATGAAGCTCTGACCGTAGAAATCTTTAAAATTCAATTTCACTCATGACCGTAAAGAACAGAATTTATACCTCAAATATGTCATAGCCCTCAGACTCCTGTCGGTCATAAGGGCGAATGATGCCATCTTCATGGATCAGGCGAGGGGAACGGAGCCTGGACACATCCTCTGTTGATTCTGCCACCCTGTGTAAGTACATATAAGAAAACACATGAGAATCTCTCAAAATAACATAAATGTATTATTGTATTGATTCAACCACTATATTGTGTAACACATGAACCATGAATACTGTGCTGAGTTTCGTCAGACTCTTGTGACCCAGGGACTATAGCCAGCCAGGCTCCTCTGTCCATGGGATTTCCCAAGCAAGAATACTGGAGTGGGTTGCCATTTCCTTATCCAGGGGATCTTCCAAACCCAGGGATCGAACCTGGGTCTCTTGCATTGCAGGCAGATTCTTTACCAACTGAGTTACCAGGGAAGCCCCACTATGTAACATAATATATCAATATTTGATAAACAGTAATGTTAAATAACTTGCCAAAATACTGTGACAAGTATTAAAACCAGGTCAGTTTGACTTCATGTTCCCCCACCTTTTCTTAATAATAAAGGTGGGGAGTAGGCCATCTACTCTTTGTATCCATGGTGTCTAGCACAGTGCCTGGCATATAGTAAGGACCAATAACTGTTCGTCAAATAAAAGAGAAACTGAGCCATAAAAAAAGTCTCTTCTTCCACCTCTCTGGAGGGGCTCTACCTTGTGCACCAGTAAGAGCTCTCAATCAGACTTTCAGGTCCTTAAGGGCAGGCAGAGTATTTAGCATACTTATGTACTCCTAGCAACAATCAGCACATAGACACATGGCCTGTACATGGTGTACATTTAATTACCTCTGAATCCCCTGGAAGGTGCTGCTGGCCATATCTATGATTCCACCAGTTGGACGAGCCACAGCACCCACAAGCCCTTTTCCAATCCCTTTGAAGAATCCAGCAGCTCCTTCCTTTTTGGCACCTTCATAAAACCAGACAATGAAAGTATAAAGATTTTAAAATCAGCAACTTCAAACTCAACAAACGTCTAAGTCAAATACTGAAAGGTTTTACCCAGGAAGTTCCTAGAATTTGACGTTCTAAAGAGGTTAAATTTAATCCTAACCTGTGATAAAACAGTGGTTTTCAAGGTATATTAAAAATGCAAAATTATTAGGCCCCACTCCCAGCCAGTAATCTGCATTTTTACAAACCCCCAAGGTAATCCCAAGGCATACTCAAGTTTTACAACTAGTGATCCAGGAGTTTAGTTAGTAACTATAACCAGAGGACCTAAGAATTGACCAGAAAATATTGTTATTATTATTGACAACCATCAGGAGATTTTTCAAGAAGTGTACTTTTTAAAAAACATAAGAACTTTATAAAAATATAATTCACATTCCATATAATTCACCCATTAAAGTATACAAATAAAACATTTTATAGTATATTCAGTTCAGTTCAGTCGCTCAGTCATGTCCGACTCTTTGCGACCCCATGAATCACAGCACGCCAGGCCTCCCTGTCCATCACCAACTCCCGGAGTTCACTCAAACTCATGTCCATCGAGTCGGTGATGCCATCCAGCCATCTCATTCTCTGTTGTCCCCTTCTCCTCCCGACCCCAATCCTTCCCAGCATCAGAGTCTTTTCCAGTGAGTCAACTCGTCGCATGAGGTGGCCAAAGTATTGGAGTTTCAGCTTTAGCATCAGTCCTTCCAATGAACACCCAGGACTGATCTCCTTTAGAATTAGTATATTCAGAGCTGTGCAACTATCACCATAATCAATTTTAGAAAATTTGCATTATTTCAAAAAGAAAGCCAATGCCTATTAGCAATCATTTCCCATTTTCCCCCAAAACCTTTTCCCAATTCTCTGCAATTTACCTCCTTCCTCCCTACCCTGCAGATCTAGGCAATCACTAACCTACTTTCTATCTGTATGGATTTGCCTATTCTAGTCAAATAGAATCATACAATATGTGGCCTTTTGTGACTGGCTTTTTTTCACTTAAATTCATGCTTTCAAGATTCATTCATCTTGTACTTGTATCAATACGTGACTTCTTTTTATAAATGGATGTTAACCCATTTGTATGGCTTATACCACATTTTGTTTATCCATGCATTAGTTGATAGACATTTGGATTGCTATTACATTCTGGTTATTATGAATAATATTTTTATAAACATTTCTGTACAAGTTTTTGAGCAAACAGAGGCTTTCAATTCCCTTGGGTATATACCTAAGAGCGGAATTGCTGGGTCACATACATAAGCTCTATCTTTATATCCAGTTGTCCTAGTACTGTTTGTTGAAAAGACTATTCTTTTTCTATGGAATTACCTTGGCACCCCTGTTAAAACTCAATCGACCATAACAATAAAGATACATTTCTGAAATCTGAATTCTACTCCACTGATCTATATGTGTATCCGTATGCTAGCAACACCTGTCATAGCTACTTTAACTTTACAGTAACAACAGACTGGTTCCAATAGGAAAAGGAGTGCGTCAAGGCTGTATATTGTCACCTTGCTTATTTAACTTCTATGCAGAGTACATCATGAGGAACTCTGGGCTGGAAGAAGCACAAGCTGGAATCAAGATTGCTGGGAGAAATATCAATAATCTCAGATATGCTGATGACACTACCCTGATGGCAGAAAGTGAAGAGGAACTCAAAAGCCTCTTGATGAAAGTGAAAGAGGAGAGTGAAAAGGTTGGCTTGAAGCTCAACATTCAGAAAACAAAGATCATGGCATCTGGTCCCATCACTTCATGGGAAATAGATGGAAAAACAGTGGAAACAGTGTCAGACTTTGTTTTTTTGGGCTCCAAAATCACTGCAGATGCTGACTGCAGCCATGAAATTAAAAGACGCTTACTCCTTGGAAGGAACGTTATGACCAACCTTGATAATATATTAAAAAGCAGAGACATTACTTTGCCAACAAAGGTCCGTCTAGTCAAGGCAATGGTTTTTCCCGTGGTCATGAATGGATGTGAGAGTTGGACTGTGAAGAAAGCTGATCGCCGAAGAATTGATGCTTTTGAACTGTGGTGTTGGAGAAGACTCTTGAGAGTCCCTTGGACTGCAAGGAGATCCAACCAGTCCATTCTAAGGGAGATCGATCCTGGGTGTTCATTGGAAGGACTGATGTTAAAGCTGAAACTCCAATACTTTGGCCATCTCATGCAACGAGTTGACTCACTGGAAAAGACTCTGATGCTGGGAAAGGTTGGGGGCGGGAGGAGAAGGGGACGACCGAGAATGAGATGGCTGGATGGCATCACCGACTCTGTGGACATGAGTTTGAGTGAACTCTGGGAGTTGGTGATGGACAGGGAGGCCTGGCGTGCTGTGATTCATGGGGTCGCGGAGAGTCGGACACGACTGAGCGACTGAACTGAACTGAAGTTTTAAAATTGGATAGTATAAGTCCTCCAGCTTCATTCTTTTTTTCCCCAGATGTTTTTGGCTATTCAGGGTTCCCCTGAATTCCTGTATAGATTTTAGAATCAGTTCATCAATCTCTGAAAAAAGAAGCTACTGGGATTTTGATAGGGATTGTACTGAATAAAGAATATGCTTTTTTAACTAGGATTAAAAAAAAGTCAGTTGCTATTGAAAGTCCAAGAGAATCTAGTCTAACAATAACATCTATTACTTTTACCATGTATCAACCCTTCTACTTTGTACAGAAAGGAAACATTCTCAACCTACCTTCCACAGGCTTTGTTATTATTCCAGTCACTCCACCAAAGACTCCCTGAGAGAGAAATCACAGATCAAGTCAAGCCTGAATAGAAGGTGCTTAATTTTAAACCAACCACTAGAGGTCTCTACAGACATATAATTACAGGAATAACTTTTTTTTTTTTAAACAAGGACTTGACAGAATATGAGCATATAAGTGAGTTCTCTGATTTTTAAAATATTATCACATAGCACATATTAAATGAAGCACTTTATAGAAGCAGAACTTTGTAACAGAAGAGTAAAGCAGATGAAAATTTTTTACATCTGACTCTGACACCAATCACCAGTTTATGTGTATGCGTGCGTGCTAAGCCACTTCGGTCATGTCCAACTCATTGTGACCCAGTGGACATTAGCCCACTAGGCTCCTCTGCCCATGGGATTGTCTAGTTGATGCAATCTCTTTAAGCCTCAGTTTCCATATCAGTAAAATGAATGAGTTGAGAAAATCAGAGATCTAATTATAAATTCCAATGAAGTTACTCCATAATTTAGTACAAGTGTGGAAAACTGAAAATGAAGGGACCTTTCATGGACAGCAAATAACCTGTCAAATAAAGCGCTTTAGAGGAGACAATACACATTACAAATGACAGGCACAAACACAGCAGTTAACAGTCTACTGAATTAATTTCAAAATTTTAAAAGTAATGTTTGTGCATTCTTTATATACCTTTCAAGTAGTAACTAAAAATAGCTGCATATTACACAGAAAAATAACTGAAGGATGTATACTATACTGAAAAGATTAGATAACTCTAGGAAGAGGAGAGGGATAATTAAAGAGTTACTTTATAGACTTACCTAGGTTCCCATTACTCACTTAAAAAAAATAACTTAGAAGTTCTTATAATTACTCATAAGGAAGATAGTCATATATTACCTGTATAATTGAATGGTGTAGTCCTGAAAAGTAATGAAAGGTAGTTCCTGGTTGATAATACATAACCTGTGCGCCTGCCTTCTATAGAAACGGTTGACTGATGATGACCTGAAGACAGTGACTCCCTCCCTCCAGTTACCTTCACATTCCTCTGCTCCATTTCCCCACCTTCCACACTAGTGCTAATCTGCCATCATTACAGTTTCACTCCAGCCCAAGTACCAAAGTCTAGGCATTGCGGGGGGGGGGGGGGGGGGGCATAGACTGATGGTGATAAAGGCAAAGGAGAACAAAAAAGGAAACAGAAAGTGTGCAATTATCACTACTGTTGCTCTGACAGACTTTTACTCACAAGCAGTGTTCCAAGTGCCACATAACCAGTAAACACGCTAAAGTGTATCTGTAAGTTAGTATTTCTTGAAGATTCGGCAGGAGACTTACAAGCAACAAGCCCTTTCCCCCTCTGGCCAGGCTGTCACCAAAATCTTTAGGCTGTCGACCCATCTCTTCTCTTCTTTTTTGCTGATATTCTTTGTCCATTGTAATTGCTGCCAAACCTTTTCCAACAGAACCGGTGATTCTAGACACAACTCCTGCTGCACCACCTATCAAAAGGCCCAGAGAAGTAAATCACACTGTTTCTTTGAAGAGCATTATCACAATACATAGCATGTGGCTGCTTGAAACTAACAGATGCTTAAAATTCTGTCTCCTATACAAAAAGGCAGATACTGATTGCATTCAGTTCCCACTTAGCAAGAAGATGAATAAAACTATTGCAAGTAGACTGATTAACAAATCTATGACATAAAAAAAAAACCTCAGCAGGTCAGTATCAAATTGTTTTCCATTTAAGTACAAGTGAACACGCCTTTTAGAAGGATTACTATACAACGAAACCCTCTTTTCTGAAATATAGTCATTTATTTTTATAAACAGTGAATTTAATAATAACTTAATAATATAAATGATTATATTTATACACATATAAACACACAAATATGTAATACATACCTACTGTGTGTCCAAAAAGACTTTTTACTCCAATTACTAATCCCTCAGCAAATTCTTCAGGGCCTTGAACAGCACCCTGGTCGAAAATTTAAAAAAAGTTTGTAACTTAAAATTTAAATACGTTTAAGATTTTGAATCTAGTATTTCAGAGTTTCCATGAAGATACAGAATTGCAAACATACATAAACACTGTGGTGACAGTTTTCACCTTCTAATCCAAAAACTGATGGAACACCTATTGTGTCTGAAGATACTTTTACCCCACATGATCTTAGCAAACCCTTTAAGAGGACAAAAACTGGAGAGGAGTAAATCACGGGCTTCAATCAAAATTAGAATTGGCCTTCCAGGACCAAGAGCCATCGGACTGTTAAAGCAAGCCACAATGACAGCAAGACTAACAGCCCACACAGTCTGGGCTCTCTTGTTTTTCCATTTATTCTTTTTGCTTTGTCCTTCTGAAACCCTCACCACATTGGGATTCTGGATCCTTTAAATGGAGGAGAACAGGTTAAAGGAAAGCTTGACTATGAAACAAAGTCAGCTTTCAATGCCCATTAGTTCTCTACACAGTGGTGACACAGTTGTGAAATGTTCTCAGTCTACTTAGCACTCTTCCTAACAACTATATTACACCCTAGAAAATGTAGGCATGCTTTATTACCCAGATACTAGAAGTGCTCAGTTAGTTCTAAAACAACCTTTTACTGTTATCTCTAGTAATTTTACAAATATATAAAATTGATTTACTTGGTATTTGAACATTATTCAGTTCAAAGATACAATTAAAATATGAATTATCTGTCATAAAAAGTAGAACATCCGTTTTTCTCTACTATACTTAAAATAAATAAAAGACCGATACCTGGTAGGGTTCATAGAAAAGAGCTTCAAAGCCTTCAGATAGACCTCTAATTAATCCAAACGGGTTTCCAAGTACATCTAAGCCCAATACAAGGACATACATCTGCTTCAAGAACTACAGGAAAATAAATAAATAAATAAATGAAGTTCTTTGCAACCGCTGTAAGAAAATACATCATGAACCAATGTGGAAAAAGTGGGAAACTGACTAAATTAGGTTGTTAAAGGAAAACTCTGCAGTGACGTTTTACTATGTTCCAGGCATTATGCTCGTACTTTACATGGGACTTTCAAATGGGATAGAACTCAGGTTTGAGGCAAAGTCGGCCTTTTGTCAGTTACATAACCTTGGACAAGTCACGCAGTCTCTATAGGCCCTGCTCTTTTCTTCTGTAAACTGGCAGGTCTATTATACTGACCTTGCATGGTTGAATATACATATTAAATGAATACATATTTCAATAATTGGTACTCATTTTTGTTAATTATCAGTACTGCTATGAACTAAATGGGTTGATAACCAAAACAAAACAAAAAGACAAATGAAAAAATATCCTTTTTTGAACATGTAAAAATCAAGTTTAAACACCATAAGAGTAAAGACCTTTCAGCAGAGGAAAGCAAGAGGAAAGGTACTCGTGCGTGTGTGCTCAGTCGCTTAAGTCATATCCGCTTCTTTGCAACCCCATGGACTGTAGCCCGCCAGGTTCCTCTGCCCATGGAATTTTCCAGGCAAGAATATTGGCGTGAGTTGCCATGCCCTCCTCCAGGGAATCTTCCCAACCCAGGGATAGAACCTGTGTCTCTTCTATCTATGGCATGGGCAGGTGGGTTCTTTACCACTAGCGCCACCTGGGAAGCCCAATGGTCCTCTAGTGCCCCCAAACAGCTACTGTGTCTCTGTGCACAGACTTCAAACCATGGAGTAACAGGCATCATTAAGAGGAACTTCGTTTCCTCGCAATTCTACTGCACTATGCTTAGAAACTATAGTCACTGAAGGAATAAAATATAACAACCCTTAAATCACTATTCTTTTCCAAAGTGGTAAACATATAATTGCCAAAGGAAAACACACTAAAGGAAACTTTTTAAAAGGTTTATATAGTTGGGGGGGATTAAAGAAATAGAAGTTAATCATTCCAGAAAACTACTAAGTAATGAGATCGTGAATTGCATTCAGTTAGGTAAATGTCACACACTACAATCACACATAAATGCTTTGCTTTGATATTTTATGAAGTATCTTCCGTATGAGCTACTGTTAATATGACAGGAAGTTACCTGTTCACTGTAATGTCTAACAACACTCCACATGATTTGATCTCTGTTGTAAAACTGATACCGAATTTCGTAATAAGCAAGTCTGGGAGGAGAAAGAGTCAAAAGTACTAAGATTATCTTTTGAAGAAAAAAAAAAAAGACTTAAAATTTCAGTGATAAATTAATCATTTCTAAGTCACAATTAGGTTTGTACATATAATTTGAGATCTTAAATATTAGGATACCAAAACTATGATAAAAATAGTACATTGTCATGCAAATCTTTCATAAACACATCAAGAGTAAAAAGTTGACCATAATCCCACTACACAGTGAACTTTTTTTAACTTTTTCTTTTCCTCATTTTCCACTTCAAATTCTTTCTTTTCTTTTCTATGCAACTGAAAAATATTAAAACACTCTGTATGCATTTTTTAACTCAACATTTTAGATATTCTTTTAGGTTTTCAAATTTTGATGTAACCATTTTTAATAACATAGCATTCCATCATGTGGATGGGTCAAACAATTTTTTCATGATCAGATATTTCTAAATTTTGATGTTATAATCAGGGTTGCCATGTGTATTCTGAATATAACTTTGGTTGCATTCCAAGATTATTTTCTGACCAAACTCCTACCCAAAATAATTACTGAGTGAAAGACTACAAAAACATTTAAGACTCCATATATATCCCTTTCCACTCATACCTATGATAAAAAAAAAAAATGTCCATTTCTTAGATGCACCTCTCCCTAGTACTAGGATTTCTCATATTTTTAAATCTTTGATAATTTGCTTTAATTTGCATATATTCTTTGATAAATAATAAAGCTAAACATTTCTAATATCTATTAGCCACTGTATCTTCCCTTTTATGAATCAGTCCACATTGTTCTCTGGTACCTATGGCATTCGAAATTTTAGGTTAAACATTAAATTATTAATCTTTTGCTATACTTGTCATATCATCCCAGTTCTTTGTTTTTTAATTATTTTCATTGATTTTAAGAGTCTAATTTTTATGTAGTCAAATTAATTTTTATTTTTCCATCAGGATTTTTTCCATTGCTTTTAAACATAGGAAGGTTTCCTTTTATTTAGAATTTGATAGCATTAATTTCTATTTTTCCTTAGTCTTTCTCTTTCCATTTGGATTTAATTTTTAAGCCTTTGATTCCTATAAAATTTGATAGTGTACAAGGTAAAAATAGTATTAATGAATTTTTTTCTCTGACACTGTTGAATATTCAATAAATATTCATTGAATTTATATATATCTGGCACACACAAATATTCTTATATTAAAGGTAGCAAGGAGATATTATCTATACTTTGCCACAAATTACACTGAAATCTAATCCTACTGCTGCTGCTGCTGCTAAGTCACTTCAGTCGTGTCCGACTCTGTGTGACCCCACAGACGGAAGCCCACCAGGCTCCCCCATCCCTGGGATTCTCCAGGCAAGAACACTGGAGTGGGTTGCCATTTCCTTCTCCAGTGTGTGAAAGTGAAAAGTGAAAGTGAAGTCACTCAGTCATCTCCGACCCTTAGCGACCCCGCAGACTGAAGCCTTACCAGGCTCCTCCATCCATGGGATTTTCTAGGCAAGAGTACTGGAGTGGCTTGCCATTGCCTTCTCCAATCCTACTGCTATATATTTCTAAATATAATTTCACTTAAAACATGGTCCATTTATAACATACTACTAAAATAATTCAATGTTTACGCTATATTCATGTATTATCTAGATGCTGATAACTGAAGAAAATATTAGATCCTTTACCTTGTCTTTATAAGTAAAATAAGTATACCTAAAGAGCATAATTAGAATGGGTCCAAACTATTAAAAGTGTAAGGAGTAAGAATTACCACTTTTCTAAGGTAACTTCTAACACAAATGAAAAGAATGAACATCCAGAAACAGCACCCTGGTATAAAAACCTCCTAACACACTTCAACAGAACTCTTACTTGAATATAAGGTCATCCACATCAGTCAGAGTGGCACCGATGCTTTTCAACAGCAGGTTGACAGAATGAATTGGAATCATTTCCTGTTTCTCTTGGTTTGATTCCTCACCACCAGAGCCCAAAGACAAACTCAAGTGCAACTAAAAGGAAAATAATGTTCAATAAATGAAAACTAAAAACAAAAATATTTACCTACATGGACGCCAAATTGTCCAGACACAAACAAATGTATCTTTCAATTAGAATCCTAAAGAAAACCATTATTTGTTACTCTATATATTACACAGAACAGCTCTGATCCTCAAATTTACTTTCTAATAAAATACAAATCAATCTTTCCCCAAAACTGAACTATAATTTTATTCAAACTTTATAAATAACATTGTGTTCATACAGAGGAAACCAAAAAAAAAAAAAAAACACTTTGCAAAAACAGCATAATCATTTTAAGAGGAAAAACATGTCAACTGGCCTACCAGCAGTCTAACTCAAAATAATGGATAATCATTTCTACCAAATAAATAACTTTTAGTAACAATTAACAAGAATAACTGCAGTATAATTACACGATAACAACAAGTAACAATAGCACGACAATTATGGCAACACTTTAGCAAGTTCCAAATAAATGGTTAAAAGAATAATAAAGTTTTCAGCTTCCACAACCCCTTCAACTCAGGACTCAACCATGAGATTTTCACATTTCTATTTAGCTGCTTCTACTTTGGGCTGCATCATCATTAGTACGACAATGCCAGAAGACACAGGCAGAAGGTAATTCAATGTGTGTTAAGTAAAGCAGATAACTCTGCCTTCTCATTCTGCCAATTCTCTAGGCATTCTCTCTCATCAACAGAGAGCTCAATAGAGGGGACTTGCGGAAAAGCCAGGAAAGCCTGGTTGTTCAATTTTTTCCCTCATGTGGACTTTTGTCCATCTGCAGACTTAGAGAGGGCTGGGATCCATGAAAGGCAATCTTAGGTGAAAAGAGATCCAGCCTCTTCCTAGGGCAAAGTCACCATAGAGTAAGAAAATGACCATGATAGTCATGATTTTAGTTATTCAACTTTAGGGGACAATTCCCAGTGCGCCCAAAAACGTTATTTAGTCATTCAGTCAAATCCAACTGTTTGTGACTGAACAGACTGCAACCTGGGATTCCCCAGGCAAGAATACTGCAGTGGGTTGCCATTTGCTTCTCCAGGGGACCTTCCCGACACAGGAATTGAACCCGTGTCTCCTGCTTGGCAGGAGGATTTTTACCACTGAGTCACAATATGTATAGGTAAAGTATAAATGTTTAATACCCCATATAAATTATAAACCCCATGAAGTCATTTTATATCTTCAACAGCAACTTCAATAGTAGGTCTTCAGTTAATAATTTGTTGACATATTGTCCAATCTCATAAAGAACTGATTTTCATTTAATAATGAAAAAGAAATTGTGTATAACTCACCACATAAAACAATATCAATTTTGAACCTAACACTATCAATATGTTTGATATCACCAAACTAACGTATCAATTTAAAATAATAATTTCATTTTATAAATCTATTCACTTAGCTGAATGGATTGGTGAATGCAACCGACAATAATGTGCTGTCAATGGTTTTTGAGAATGTAAAGGATCATCAATATTTTTAAAGAGTTACTTAATTGTAAATCTGGCCCATTACACAAGTTTAGAGCTTTATGGCTGATAGCATTTGTGGATTCTCTAAGCAGTCACCTTTCCCTAGAAAAGCTAAAAAGAATAACAAAAGGAGACAAGGAAATGGGTTCATAAAGGACAAAATCAGGCAAGTGAAAGGTATCCAATTTTCCACTCCCCTAGTTACAATCAAATTTTGGAAGGGTGAAAAATACCACATCAACAGTGTAACAGCAACTTCAGCGTTTTCACATTCTGGTTAGGACACCCATTATAGCTTTCTATTCAGACAGTGAGGAGTTACAAAGTGCAACCACAACATTAAATGTTGGTGAGCACTTCTTTGCTTAATTAAGAAATGCTTTTGTCAGCTTCTTCCTTGAAGAAAGGGGTTATTAATTCAAGACTAGAGATCATGCTCTGGTGGTTTCTCTGTGGGAATTGTGGCTATACATATGTTACAGAGAACTGTCTTAATTATTTCAATTAATCACACAAAATTCCCCTCCAAATATTAGATACAACAAATTAAAACCCACATTTGTATACAGATCCTTTAAAAGTTCTACAATACTTCTGTCAAATTTTCAAAGTAATAATTACGACAAACCTTTATAGGAGAAATATGGAAATGTTCAAAGAAACTAAGAATGGATGTATCAGTCACTGAGGTCCCCACTAATTCTGTGTTTATTGCATCAGAGTCTTCCCGGATTAACTCTGTCTGAAAAAAATTAATCAAGATTTTCTATTTTAATTTTTTTCTACAACAATTATTGAAAAGAATGGTTGATCTTTCATAATATTCCCAAGAAATAAAAATTATTACCCATTTTCTTTCAGCTTCAGGGTCAGTTGTTGGGGTAAACAGCGCAGTAATAGCTCCTAGAAACCCTTGATCAACTTTTAAGGCCATTTCCTGAATGAGAACCATAAAATACCTAAGGGGAAAAAAATATTTTTAATAGAAAAAGCTTTTTTAAGGATGAAAAAGACATTTTATCAAACCTTGTAATTTTCCATGTTAAAACTTTGATTTTGGCCAAAAACCACAGCAAGATCTTGTTCCATTTTCTCTAAAACAAGGGTTATGTTAGCAAGATCGAAGTTTATTTAGACTAAGATCTTTTTTTTTTTTAATTAAAGTAAAAGTTTCAATAGGGGTAATACTGCTATATTAACACTTAGCATTTAAAGTTCCAAATTCTCTATTTACCATGTTATGGAAGATATAAGAACAATGATGATGTAGCATATATTATCTAATTTTTAAAGTCCACAGGAGTTAAAGAACACACCTCACAAACACATCATTTATGTTTCACTATTTTATATTCTAACAGAAGTTACAAAGGGGAGAAGTGGTTGAAGGAAATTTACACTTTAAAATATACAGAGGCTATTATTAAAATAAGTTTCAACATAGAAAATCATTTGACCATGAAGTAGACTGGTATGTTCAGGTGGAAATAATTTCCATGCAAAAGTCACTTCCAAAACATAATGTATTTTCAAAGTAGATTATCATTTTAAATTCCTTTAGATGAACAAGGGTATCTTTACTTACTTGAACTGTAAGACTTTACTGTACTCATTAAATCTTGTGATGATGCTCACATCAATGAAAGGTTTGGGCTCTAAAAGGAAGAAAGAAAACAGGAAAAAGGCAATCAAGCTTTCGAATAGGTCAAAATGATATCTATTCAACTTTTATATACAGGGTATATCTCAACTTAATTTTTTCTTACCTGAATCCAAAGCAATAGATTTTGGAGGGGCCACAGGATGAAATACAACAGGGAACACTGTACCTGGTAACTGACTATCAACCTAAAGAAAAGAAAACTGATTCAGCAGTACTTAATTTAAACTTCTGTTTCAGAGATGTATTACAGAAGATGCCACTAATCACATTATAAATAATATCTGTATTTGTATGTTCTACTATTAAAAACTTCACTTTAAATCTAAATTTCTTATATATCTCACCAAGGGCAAGTTTCCACATACAGGAATACATAAACATTCTCATAACTGCACTAGAACTGTGGAGCATGAACACCATTAATAGAAATATTTTTATCAATGGATCATGTGAGATTTCAACTATCTATAATTTAAATAAAAATGTAAGTGAAGACTGCGTATGAAATTACAGGTTAGGTATTAAGAGAAAGAGAACAAAAATGTCCTAAAAATGTCCTAAAAAGTAGTAATCCATAGTTAAAAACAAGAGATGGAGGGAGGCAGGAAGGAAAAGCAAACAGTTTGATAAAAACAGCCTCCAATAAAGCCCTAATAATTCCCATATAGAATAATAAAAGAAAGTCTTAATTTGGGATGACAAATTCAAAGAAATATTAAAAATAACAATTTGTGTAAGAAAACATATGACCAAATTAAAGTCTCAATGGTCATTTAGCCTTGGATAATGAGTATGGTAAATATACAGGATATGTGAAAGAAGGAGAATAACTTATAAACAAAAAAGAAAGATATCAATTCTGATGTATGATTTTTGTTGTTGTTCAGTGGCTAGGTCATGTCCAACTCTTTTCGATGTTATAGACTGTAGCACACCAGACTTCCCTGTCCTTCACCATCTCCCAGAGCTTGCTCAAACTCATGTCCATCAAGGCGGTGATGCCATCCAACCATCTCATCCTCTGTCGTCCCCTTCTCCTCCTGTCTTCAATCTTTCCCAGCATCAGGGTCTTTTCCAATGAGTCAGCTCTTTGCATCAGGTGGCCAAAGTACTAGAGCTTCAGCTTCAGCATTAGTCCTTCCAATGAATATTCAGGGTTGATTTCCTTTAGGACTGACTGGTTTGATCTCCTTGCAGTCTCTCAAGAGTCTCTCAACTCCAAAACCACAGTTCAGTACCATCAGTTCTTCAGTGCTCAGCTTCCTTTATAGTCCAACTGTCACTTCCATACATGACTACTGGAAAAACCATAGCTTTGACTATATGGACCTTTGTCAGTAAAGTAATGTCTCTGCTTTTTAATATGCTGTCTCAGTTTGTCATAGATTTTCTTTCAAGGAGCAATCGTCAATTTCAGGGCTGTTGTCACCATCTACAGTGATTTTGGAGCCCAAGAAAATAAAGGCTGTTACTGTTTCCATTGTTTCCCCACCTATTTGCCATGAAGTGATGGGACTAGATGCCATGATGTCAGTTTCCTGAATGCTGACTTTTAAGCCAGTTTTTATACTCTCCTCTTTCACCTTCGTCAAGAGGCTCCTTAGTTTCTCTTTGCTTTCTGCCATAAGGGTTGTGCCATCTGCATATCTGAGGTTATTGATATTTCTCCCAGCAATCTGGATTCCAGCTTGTGTGTCATCCAGCTCACCACTTCATATGATGTACTCTGCATATAAGTTAAATAAGCAGGGTGACAATATACAACCTTGACATACTCCTTTCCCAATTTGGAACCAGTCCATTGTACCAGGTCTGGTTCTAACTGTTGCTTCTTGACCTGCATACAGATTTCTCAGGAGGTAAGTAAGGTGGTCTGGTATTCCCATCTCTTTAAGAATTTTCCACATTTTCTTGTTATCCACACAAAGGCTTTGGCGTAGTCAATAAAACAGAAATAGATGTTTGTCTAGAATTCTCTTGCTTTTTCCATGATCCAAAGATGTTAGCAATTTAATCTGTGGTTCCTCTGCCTTTTCTAAATCCAGCTTGAACATCTAGGAGTTCTGGGTTCATGTACTGTTGAAGCCTGGCTTAGAGAATTTTGAGCATTACTCTGCTAGCATGTGAAATGAGTGCAATTGTGCAGTAGTTTGAGCAGTGTCTGGGATTGGAATGAAAACTAACCTTTTCCAGTCCTGTGGCCATTGCTGAGTTTTCCAAATTTGTTGGCATATTGAGTGCAGTACTTTCACAGCATCATCTTTTAGGACTTGAAACAGCTCAAGGAATTCCATCAAGGTGATGGAATTCCATCACCTCCACTAGCTTTGTTCATAGTGATGCTCCCTAAGACCCAGTTGACTTCGGACCCCAGGATGTCTGGCTCTAGGTGAGTGATCACACCATCATGGTTATCTGGGTCAAGGAGATCTTTTTTGTATAGTTCTGTGTATTCTTGTATTCCACCTTTTCTTAATATCTTCTGCTTCTGTTAGGTCCATACCATTTAGTCCTTTACTGTGCCCATCTTTGCATGAAACGTTCCCTTCAGTTCAGCTCAGTTCACTCAGTCCTGTCCAACTCTTTGTGACTCCATGGACTGCAGCAAGTCAAGCCTCCCTCTCCATCCCCAACTCCCAGAGCTTACTCAAACTCATGTCCATTGAATCAGTGATGCCATCCAACCATCTCATCCTCTGTCGTCCCCTTCTCCTCCCACCTCCAATCTTTCCCAGAATGAGGGTCTTTTCAAATGAGTCAGTTCTTCTCATCAGGTGGCCAAAGTATTAGAGTTTCAGCTTCAGCATCAGTCCTTCCAACAAATATTCAGGATTGATTTCCTTTAGGATGGATTGGTTTGATCTCCTTGAAGTCCAAGGGACTCTCAAGAGTCTTCTCCAACACCACAACTCAAAAGCATCAATTCTTCGGTGCTCAGCTTTCAACTCTCACATCCCTCCATGACTACTGGAAAAACCATAGCTTTGACTAGATGAATCTTTGTTCCCTTGGTATCTCTAATTTTCTTGAAGAGATCTCTAAATCTTTCCCATTCTGTTGTTTTCCTCTGTATCTTTGCATTGTTCATTTAGGAAGGCTTTCTTATCTCTCCTTGCTATTCTTTGGAATTCTACATTCTGTTGGATATATCTTTCCTTTTCTCCTTTGCCTTTCGCTTCTCTTCTCAGCTATTTGTAAGGGCTTCTCAGACAACCATTTGGCCTTTTTGCATTTCTTTTTCTTGGGTATGGTTTTGATCACCACCTCCTGTACAATGTTACGAACCTCCATCCATCATTCTTCAGGCACTCTATCAGATCTAATCCCTTGACAGAACCTTGTGAAAAAAAAAAATTCAGACCCAAGATTCCCAAACTGATTAGATATACCCATTGAATAGGATGACAGTATTACCTGAAGCCAATACAATCTGGCCCTTAAACTTCTTTGATGAGGGGATTGCTTATATTCAACTTGAATTCCTGATAAAAAATGTCGCCTTATAGAGCACCGAGAAGGGAGGCGCATTTCCATTGGGTCCTTACCAAAATTCACCTGGGAAAAAACCAGACGTGCTTGTGATGAACTGGTATTAGCAGTGTAGACCATTTTAAATATCCACTTACTCACAAACTGAAAAAGAAAAATACTCATTTCTACATCTAATCCAAAGATCTACCTTAAGATGATCTACAGCTGACATGTTTGAAGCAGAATCATCACATAACTAAGGTTTTGCAGAAAATAAATTTTCAGTGATATAAACTGTACTTAAAGAAAATAAGCCATGTTTTTAATTTTTTTAAAAACCTCCATGAGTGAGTGTGTGATAGTTGCTCAGTTGAGTCCAACTCTTTGCGACCCCATGGACTGTATGTAGCCTGCCAGGCTCCTCTGTCCATGGAATTCTCCAGGCAGGAATACTGGAGTGGGTTACCATTTCCTTCTCCAAAAAACCTCAACAGTAATGAATAATTCCAGATAACACTTATGCTTTGTTTTAACAAAGTTAAACAGTGAATAGTCAATAGCTTACTTATGTCTGACACTAACTGAATAGTGCTCCTTCATTTCAGCATGACCAACATTTACAGGGATGAGGGTGGGGTGGGAAGCAGGTATGGTGATAATGCAAATGTAACCATCAGAGGCAAAGAGCAACCCACACTGCATGACTGAAACTTCAGTCAAGCTTCTGGGCTCTTCCTGAAGCAAAAGTGACTTTCAGTTTTAATAATGTAGGGCCCTGTGTGGAGCACATGTTTATTTGTGGACATCCACGCATGTCCTACAATCATTTACATTTAATGAATTTAATTGGGCAAGTTTTTTTATACGGTTTTCATCACTGAGATATACAATTCTGCCAGCCTTTAGCAATATATTGATATCATTCAGAATAGAAGTTTCAATAAGTAATGTTGATTTCTCCATAATCTTCCTAAAAACAAGTTACATGAAACTATCTGCTTTGCAAATAGAGGAAATTATAGAAATGCAGATAAGAAACATATTTAAATAATGTTGTACAGTATATGATGAACAGTATATTTTAATTTAAAATGTGCTAATAAATTTTCTTAGTCATATTAATCCTGCTAACAAATTAGTTTCTGCATACATATATTTACTTGAATAGCAAAATTTCATTTACTACCACCACTGGCAACATAATACATAAATAAGAAAAAAAACAAATTTGGTGTACCTCAAAATTATCATCTAGTTTAATCCAGCCAAGGTCTCTTGATTCTAGATATTTCTTATAGGACTTTTCCAATAAAATTATTTGCTTTTGACTAAATGGCTTCCACTTCTGTTTTGGTTTCATCTCCCAAACAACACCAGAACTAAAATAATTCACAAAGAAAATTAATTAAATTAAATGCATAATTTAGGTTGTGGAATTTTCATTCAACTCCAAATTGTCGCAACTGTCAACTCCTATGAAAATCACATTTATGCAAGAGATTTTAAACACCAAAATATATCTATGTTTTATATAAAAGTGCATAAGGAAAAGAGGCAGGGGATATGTTTTCGTATCACACACTGACATCAATGAACTATGAAATTGGCAAAATTTTTTCATATGGGGATATTAGGCAAAAACAATCAAGATGGAAGACCTAAATATCAAACATAAAACTACAACATTCCTAGATAAAAC
This sequence comes from Moschus berezovskii, assembly GCF_049115385.1. Classification (NCBI taxonomy): domain Eukaryota; kingdom Metazoa; phylum Chordata; class Mammalia; order Artiodactyla; family Moschidae; genus Moschus; species Moschus berezovskii. The sequence goes on from NC_142468.1 coordinate 56,003,155, forward strand.
AGAGGAGAAAATCTAAGTGACCTTGGGTTTGGTGGTGACTTTTACAATACATCACTAAAAGCACAATCCGTGAAAGAAAAAAACAGATGTGGGACTTTCCTGAAATTGAAAATTTCTGCTCTGTGAAAGACACTGTTAAAAGAATGAAAAGGCTGGGAGAAAATATTTGTATAACATACAACTGATAAAAGACTGATACAGTAAGTCCCCTACATACAAACCTTTAAGTTTGCAAAGATATGAACAGGTGTTCACATGTCCAATCACATAAGTTAGTTTATGTGTCTGGTATACAATGTCACAAGTGTGCATCTTCTACAAGTGGCTGTGCTTATGAGTACAGTAAAGGTGTAGCACTGTATGGAGTACAGTATCTCTATTTCAAGCCCAAGATGTCCAGAAGCAAACATAAAAGCAGTGGTAATGCAGCTGGTACACAAGAAATGCCAGATGTTGTACTGTACTACTGTACTTTTCAAGGTACTGTACTGCAAGATTAAAAATATTTTATTTTTTGTTTGTTTTTTATGTACTATTTGTGTGAAAAGTATTATAAACCTATTACAGTGCAGTACTATATCGCTAACTGTGTTAGTTGTGTACCTAAGCAAACTTTGTTGGACTTAAGAACAAATTGGATTTATGAACATGCTCTTGGAACAGAACTTGTTTGTATGCAGGGGACTTATTGTACCCAAAGTATGCAAAGAACTCTTATAACACAATAGCAAAAAATATTAAATTGGGCAAAAGATCTGAACTTCATCAAATGAGGTTCAAATGACAAAAAAGCATATGAAAAGATGTTCAATATCATATGTAATTAGGTAACTGCAAATTAAAACAAACAGAGATCACTACAAATCTATTAGAATAGCCAAAATCTGCAACACTGACAATACTAAATGCTGGCAAGGATGTGGAACAACAGGAATCTCTCATTCATTCATGGCATGGTTACCAAATGGTGAGCCACTTCTCACAAAATCAAACTGCCAGGTGCTGCACAAAGAGCATTACATATATGACCTCTGTGTTTTGCTTAATTTTGAACTTCACCAAAACATTATTATCGATAGACCCTATACTGGTTATACCTGATAATTATTTCCCTCAACAGCCTCCAAAGAAGAATGGGTCTTTCACCACAGTCAGTGTGATTGAAAAACCAACATAGATAAATTCAAATATTTTTCTTAAATAAGTATAAGCAGAATCAGATAAAAGAACTGGTCCCATCATTATTAAAATGTTCTAAATTATTAAAACGTTCACCCAATATGATCATGTACCCAGGTTAAAATACTGCCTGCATGAAACTTTTTTCCAATTTAAGTGACTCATTGTTTTTGGCTTCCCCAACCCACACCAGTTTCTCCAGCCTCTACAGCACCACAGAATGTGTTCATACTTTTGTTGCTTTTTTTTTTTTTTAGTGTTTTTGTAATTCATTTTAAAAATACATACAAACAACAAGGAAAGAAACAAACCTCTTCTCCCACCAACTAATGAGTGTTGTCATAAGGGCAAAGACATTATTTTATCTTAGGGGCTTTTCAACTAGCAGTAAAAGCAGCTGTTCAGTAAGCTTTGCTGAAAGGTATGTGCAGTTATCAAATTCAAAACAGGTATTTGTCTACTCTCATCAAACTTGATGTTATGAACTTAATGCCTTTTAAAGCTTTCTGATACCTTATCTTTCTTCTCCCATACCTGGTTATCCCAATATATGAAACTTCCTGCTTGGTTTCATTGTTGACCAGTGAAAGCCCAAGACTATGTAGAGAAAAAGTTATTTCATGATTGGCCTGCTCCATTTCTTCTGCCTGCAGAGCTTTGGAAACCAAGGCAACATCATCAGTGAAAAGCAAGACTCTCTGGCGCCCATCGAGAAATGATACCCAGTGTATCTGGATGTTTGCATCATAGGGAAACTGTCCACATTCATCCTGTGGGAAAGAGAGACTTCATATTACAACCACATCAGTAAGCTTTTATTACATAAGGTTGAACTGCAGTAGCTAAGAAAGCATGACTATAAATCAGAAAACCATCAAAATAATATAAATTAAAGTTATAATGTGTTTTGAAACATCCTCACCAATTTTTTCAAACAGTAACAGATCAATAGTGCTTATTTTTTTAAAACCTTAGTTTAAGTTACCTAGTTAGGCTCAAAGGGTACTCAGCAGGAATAAGAACCTCCTTCAAAAGCACGAATGGCATAAGATGCTTACTTGTCTCCCAGAAGGAGAACAGAATGGTTTAAAACTTTACTGCAAATGTAATCTCAGGTAAAATTAGGTTTTAATACTTTATAATGCTGCAAGTATTTATATAAATCACACTGTTAAACAGTCAAACTATGGTGATCATAGTATTAAAGGTATTAACTTTCACTAAGAAGAGCCTTCTTAGCTGACAGTCTTTTATAGCATTTAAAAATATTAGGCTTGATTTGGTGCATCTCTTCAGAGATTCAAATACGATTTTTTTTTCATTCTGGACTTAACATAAATAAAACAACAGTTCATTTCAACAGGCAGTATAAGTATCTAATATGTGCTTTTCATTTCATGCCTTCTTGAAACACAAAAGCCAAAAACAAAGGATGTCACCAAAAGCACAGAAATGGTTTGTATTTGCTGTTCTCTGAAACTTATCTACAGCTTTTAACATATATCAAGGTGGACTGCCCAATTTTTTTACTCTAACATGATTAAATATTATAAATGTTTCAGAGCTACCTACTAAGGAAGGTGAATTTTCTCCTTGTAAACTACAAAATTTGATATGTATCTTGGTTCAATCTTAGTTATCATTCAAATGCTCTCTAGTCCTATTTGTTTTTAATCTATCAGATCTGTTAAAAATTAAATAAGGTATATTAAAATATCCTCAGGCAACAATGTTTCAGTTGACTTCCAACATTTTCGGTTACACATTTTGATGCAATGCTATTCACTGCATGAAGGTTTATGGCTATCATGCCTTCTTTGTCACATTATCATGTTCTACATAATGATTTTTGCTTTGAATCATAGTTAAATTGTTTTTTACTTTTGTTTACTTGTTAAATCTTTCATCTCTTCATGATTTTAACTTTCTGTGTTAGTTCAGTTAAAGCAGATCTCATGTAAATAACATCTGGTTAGAAACTACTTTTTAACTTAATCTGAATGTGATCTTTTAATAGGAGAATTTAAGCCATTTTCATTTACTGACATGCTTGATGGGAAGCATGGTTTAGTGGGAAAAGTCCAAGGACTATGAAGTCAAGAAGTTCTGGTTTTGAATTCTATCCAGCAGTTCTAAGTTATAAACATAAGAATTTATGATACTATATAATAAGCATTAACATATGATATATTTAACAAAATGTACTGACGTTTGCCACTTACTATATACTTCCTTAGGCTTCTTTCTCTTACTGAAAGAGCAAACTTTTCTTTATTTTCATTTTCTCAATTGTTTTACAATTCTTTTATTACTCACTTTGCTTCTATTAATTGGTATCCTCTTAAAAAATCATCTTTGATCTATATTTCTGTAATTAAAATTTAGGGTTAAATGGTGTTAATATATTATGTTCAGAACATACTTTTCCCTGCTCCCCTTTCATTTTATTTCGTTGTCTTTGTCTTTTATTTCACCAACTTTCTCCTATCAAAGCTGTCGTATGTTTATAACTTTGGGAATCTCAGGCATACATTCCAAAAATTTTCTCTGGTCCTTCTGCTGTAAAAATATTTTCAGAGTGTAATCAGCTTCTGAATCTTTAGGATCATGCTACAGTTTTCTCCTGAACTATTTTTTCGTAAACTCCATGTTGGTTTATTTTTCCTATTTATTCACACTTAATGAGGAAAGTGCTTTACAGTACTGTGGGGATTTTCTCTGAATTCCCTTTTCATGTACACCTAAGCCTCAGCAGAATTCCCTTCTCAGATCAGCCAGGACACAAGGAAATGGCTAACTGTCTTGTTTCTAGCTTAATTTTCATAACCTGGCAGATTACCAGTTGACTAAGGCACAATAATCTATTTCTTACTGTCTGGTTCTCTAACACCGAATAGAACAGAAACATTTAAAACCACAAGCCTGTGAATACACTACTGCCAGGATTCTTTATGATTCTGCCTTAATTTATAGACCTTGACACAGTCCTTCAGGATGGCAATACCATTCTTTCTCCAGTATCTGTCTACTGCCTTATGGGAGTTGTGGTTGCTGAGGAGCACGAAATGTGAGTAGAAAGAAAATATCACCAGCATAGTACAGGGACCCCTGGTCAAGCAAGCATGTCTCTGAGCCAGAGACCTCACTGTAACAGGGAACTTATGCTCCTCTCTACCACTTACAACCCTTGAGGGTTTCTCCGTTGTAAAAAGTAAAGCATAAGCAGGCAACAGAGCTCCATCAAATTGTCATGGCGAAAATCCCTCCAAGAATCTCATAACCATCAGTCTGATTTTTCAAAAGTCTATCTCTTTTATGGGTATTTCAAAGAGAATATAACAGAGGATAATTCAGTCACTCTTGGCCAATTATTATTTTAAATAACCAAGAAAGCTTTTATTACAACTCTCATTATCAGACAGTGGAATATGACACTGTATGAACTTTTCAGCATAGAATATAATCCTACAGAAACTAGGTCCTCAGGGAGGACCAGTGTCTCTATTGGAGGGAGGCTGGCAGATGAATTCTTTTACTTTTATGAGTATTTATTTATTTGGTTGCACTGGTTCTTAGTTGCGGCATATGAGATTTTAATCTTTGTTGCGGCAGGCGAGATCTTGAGTTAAGGCATGTGAACTCTTAACTGTATGTGGGATCTAGTTCTCTGACCAGGGATCGAACCCAAGCACCCTGCATTGAGACCATGGAGTCTTAGCCACTAGACCACCACGGAAGTTCCTGGCAGATGAATTCTTAAGCCCTTCCCAAAGTCGAAGTGTCTACGAAATAACATGTTTAATTAATTTCACTACCTAAATAGTATTTCAGTAAGTAATTCATTATATTTCTTAGATGGATAATTTACTATTGTCATATTCCTTTAATTAAAAAACCATATGGCTTTGATAGGGAAAACATGCCTTAAAAAATCTTACAGCTAACAGTGGTATGCAAAATAAAGCTCTTTTTCACTTAGCCTCAAAACTCCTTCCTTATAAAAAAAAAAGTAAATAAAAAAGTACTGGTCTTAGGCAAGCTGAAACAGGCCTATTTTTTTAAAATGCAAATAAAGTATTTTGACTGATCTAGGACAAAATATTGGTGTGAACTATTTAATAACTAAAGCCCCAAAGCAACTTATTTCAAAATACTTGCAATTCATTTTTAGTTCAATAAAGAAAAAGATGACAGTGTGAAGCTAACTTGTCTACTTCCTTTGTTATCAAGGACTTCCCTGGTGGCTCAAATGGTAAAGAATCTGCTGCACTGCAGGAGGCCTGGGTTCGATCCCTGGGTAGGGAAGATCCCCTGAAGGAGGGCATGGCAACCCACTCCAGTTTTCTTCCCTGGAGAATCCCATGCACAGAGGAGCCTGGCAGGTTACAGTCAATAGGGTCGCAAAGAGTCAGACACGACTGAGCAACTAACACAGCACACTTCATATGATACCCATTCACATCAGATGATACCTTTAACAGATCCTGTTCCCCAACATTTGCTGCATAACTCCATTTAAGCTTTCTGGTACCAGTGGGATCTTCCCAGGCAAAGAGTCGAACTTGTCTTGGCAGCAATACCATTTCTTCCTTTGACCCACTGAAACACAAGCAACAGAGGGAAGATTGAAATACCCTGGCCTTGAGAAACCTAGACCTCTGGTTTATTGAGCAGGGGACTGGCACAAACATGTTATAAAACTGCCTTTGTTAATAAAACACAACTCTGCCTAAAAATAAGTACCCTAATATGTCCAAATAACGAACGATTTTGAAGCTTGAGGGAAAAGAATATTGCTCTTTCTGAAGCTGCAGTATACTCTGAACTGATCCAGGTAAGATGGCACTAACAAAATTCATGAAGGTAAACAGACTGGTACCTCAGAATTCGTCTATAGAAAAGGTTGTGAATAGTAAACTTTTTAGCAGCAGAGAACTTTACTTGGTACTCAAATTTGAGATTTTAATCAAAAGCAATGCATAAGAAGTAAGAGTCTCAGAAGAAAGAAACAACAGGTCTGTACCACTGCTACTCCAAGTGCGGTCTCTGGGCCAGCAGCATTAGCATCACCTCGAGGCTTGCTGGATAGTACAATATTCTGGGACCCACCTAAAACCAACTAAATCAGAACCTGCATTTTTACAGGATTTCTAGGAGATCTTAATACTGATATTTACGTTTAAGGAATACTGGTCTAGATAATACAAGAGACTTTGCAGAAAACTAAAACAAAACAAAAAGTAACCCATTTAGGGTTTAATCTATACTTTCAAATCTCTCAGCAGATTCAAGCCATGAGAGTTAAGAGTATGTTAAATCTGGAAAGCATTAATTTTTTACAATTTATTTATTTATCTTTGGCTGTGCTGGGTCTTCACTGCTGTCTGAGGGCTTTCTCCAGTTGCAGTGAGTAGCGGATACTCTGCTGCAGTATGCGGACTTCTCATTGTGGTGGCTTCTCCTGTTGTGGAGTTCAGGCTCTAGAGTGCTTAGGCTTCAGTAGTGGCGGCCCTTGGTCTCACAAGTTGTGGAACATGAGCTCTGTTGCTCTGAGGCATGAGGGATCTTTCCAGACCAGGGATCGAACCCACGTCTCCTGCATTGGAGATGGACTCTTAACCTCTGGATGACCAGGGAAGTCCCAGCAAGGCATTATTTTTTATATATTTATATACGTGTGTGTGTATACATATATATAATGGGTATTATTATTTTATATTATATATACATACATAAAAATAATGCCCTGAAGATTTATAATAATCCTTTGCAAATATATTATTACATATTTTAAGAATCTAAAGCTGCCTGTTTAATTGACATCACCCAAGCTAAACAACAACAGACAAGGACAACAAAATTCCTGTCAGTCTGGACTACAATACATTCAATATCACTATTTAATCTTCCACTTAAATCTGTCTTCAGCCCTCTGCCCTCCTGTTTAATATTCTACTATCCTACAAAAAAAATACTATTTATAGAGAGAGGTTCATTGAGCATCACGAGACCACAAAAGAACGGTACTGCTTAAACAAGTTCACAGTTCCCTGTATGCAATTCTGAAATGTAAAAAGCTTCAAAATTCCAAATATTTTTCTCCTAAGTTTGGTGTCCAAACTCATGTGGCAGCAAAACTGAACTGAACTGATGGGAAACTATTAGCACTATCATTTATCTCACTTATTATGAATGTCTACATGTTTTGCTGCAAGAATACTAATGTGTTGATTACAGAGTACTGCGTCAGAACTTGCTAGGGCTATTAGCAATACGCATCCCTATTACCTTTCTAAAATCTGAAAAACACACAGAAGGTGAAACATATCTAGATCGAAGTATTTCCGAGAAGGAACTGTGGACCAGTGGGCTGCCCTGGTGGCCCAGTTGGTAAAGAATCAGCCTGCCAATGCAGGAGACACACAAGACCCAGGTTCGATCGCTGGATCAGGAAGATCCCCTCCCGAAAGAAATGGCTATCCATTCCAGTATTCTTGCCTCAGAAATCCCAAGGACAGAGGAGCTGGCAGGCCACAGTCCACAGAGTCGCAAGATTTGAACACAACTTAGCAGCTAAACCACTGAAAACAAATTGGATTTTCTAAGAACGCTTTTTATTTCATACCTCTGTTGATATGTGAGGACGTCCCATGGTGTGTGGTTTATTATTAGGGCAGGTGCACATCCCTCATGATAGTCAGAAAAGCTGACAACAGTTGAATGCGGAGCAGTATCTACATCCACCAAGATACCCCCATTCTGTTGCAGAAAACAGGAGTATGTTTGAAGTATTGGTTTAAACTGCACATGCTACATTTAGAATTTCAATCACTTATACAGATATTAAAAAGCCTCTTTTCTTAAATTCCTACAGAAAATCACATTGGCTCTCATCTCTTTCACACACATGTACAGCATTATATATTGTTAGAGTTAGTATACCTTCAATTAATTATCAGGATATTTTACAGCATCTTAATAAAATATTGTAAAGCAAACTTTAAAAATCAAAGATATTTTATTTTAAAAACAGGAAAACTTACCAGATCTTCCAAGCTCAATAAAGTGCCATTATCCTGTTGGTTATAAAAGAATGGCCTGGAGGAACCCTCACAGTTCACCACTCTCACACAAAGTTTGCCTGAAAATTTCTCAGGCCAAAATGGAAGGTTCTGAAAACATGAAAGTCAAATATCAGTCTCAAAACAATACTGTGGCAAATAAAACAGTGGCTAATAAAGTTTTAAGTTCTAACTCAGATCATAACTCAATTATCACTGTTTCTTAAAATAGCTCCTTTACATTTCATATTGAGATTATTGACAATATAATGATTATTTATGAAGCCAAATAAATTCCATCAGAAGAACAGATGTATTAGTCTTTTCATACTGACAGAATAATTACAATATGAGGAACTGAAGGGCTATTAAGAACATCTCAAATATCTTAAATATTTAAAAATTATAATATTTGCATTTGCTTTTATGAACTGCACTATGAATTCTTTCAGAGTATCTTGTCCTAGATAAACCACAAGGCAACTGAAGGCAGAGGAACTTGCTGGCACTCCTGCACTATCCTCCTATAGCTGTTTGATCTTAATCTTGACCTTTTTGAGCCTCAGTTTCCTTATCTGTAAAACTGAGATTTTAGTTCATAAAACAAAAGTTCCTCACCCATGACACAATACTGGGCGAATTCTATTTCTGAAAAGATACTACTACTATCAAACTCACATCAAAGATAAAAAGATAAGGAACACTTATTTGCTGTCAAGTCTATGGAGATCATTCTAAGTGCCTTGGAAAGCCGATGCCTCTTAGAGGTCTAACTTTGTATTTTAAGTGGAGCCCTTCCTCTTAAACTTTTTGCTAAGCAATTTTAAAGATAATTTTAGAATTCTTTTTAGATGTACAGAAAAGCAGTCCTAGCCTTAAGTCAGCTGGTTTGGTTGAAAACTCAGGCAAATTCAAGCACCAATGCTTGTCATTGCACCTGCCCCCTTCCCCACTTTCCTTATTCTCTTCACTTCACCTCTTGTTGACTCTGCAAAGTTTTGTTCAAATACCAGCTCTTCTATGAAACATTTTCTTTTGATCTAGGCCACAATGATCTCAACCTCCAATAACCTTACTGACCTAAAAAAAAAACCTGAGATTCAATTTCCTTCTCTGTAAAGTAAGGTGGTTGAGTTTTGGGGATTTTTTTCAAGGAAACTTCCAGTTCATCTATTCAGAGATTCTATAACCACCTATCAGTCAATTAAGTTCAGTCGTTCAGTCGAGTTAGACTCTTTGTGACCTCATGAACCGCAGCATGCCAGGCTTCCCTGTCCATCACCAAGTCCCAGCGCTTGCTCAACTCATGTCCATTGAGTCAGTGATGCCATCCAACCATCTCATCCTCTGTCGTCCCCTACACCTCCTGCCTTCAATAGTTCCCAGCATCACGGTCTTTTCCAATATGTCAATTCTTCACATCAGGTAGCCAAAGTATTGGAGCTTCAGCTTAAGTACTTCCAATGAATATTCAGGACTGATTTCCTTTAGGATTGACTGGTTGGATCGCCTTGCAGTCCAAGGGACTCTCAAGAGTCTTCTCCAACACCACAGTTCAAAAGCATCAATTCTTTGGCGCTCAGCTTCCTTTACGGTCCAACTCACATCCATACACGACTAGTGGAAAAACCATAGCTTTAACTAGATGAACTTGTTAGCAAAGTAACGTCTCTGCTTTTTAATATGCTTTCTAGGTTGGTCACAGCTTTTCTTCCAAGGAGCAAGCGTCTTTTAATTTCATGGCTGCAATCAGCATCTGCAGTGACTTTTTATCCCCCCAAAATAAAGTCTGTCACTGTTGCCATTGTTTCCCCCTCTATTTGCCATGAAGTGATAGGACCAGATGCCATGATCTTAGTTTTAGGAATGCTGAGTTTTAAGCCAACTTTTTCACTCTCCTCTTTCACTTTCATCAAGAGGCTCTTTAGTTCTTCTTCACTTTCTGCCATAAGGGTGGTGTCATCTGCATGTCTGAGGTTATTGACATTTCTCCTGGCAATCTTGATTCCAGCTTGTGCTTCATCCAGCCTGGTGTTTCACATGATGTACTCTGCATATAAGTTAAATAGGCAGGGTGACAATATACAGCCTTGATGTACTCCTTTTCCAATCTGGAAACAGTCTGTTGTTCCACGTCCAGTTCTAACTGTTGCTTCGTCAAGTGGGCCTTAGGAAGCATCACTAGGAACAAAGCTAGTGGAGGTGATGGAGTTTTAGATGAGCTATTTCAAATACTAAAAGATGATGCTATGAAAGTGCTGCACTCAATATGTCAGCAAATTTGGAAAACTCAACAGTGGCCACAGGACTGGAAAAGGTCAGTTTTCATTCCAACCCTAAAGAAAGGCCATGCCAAAGAATGTTCAAACTACCGTACAATTGCACTCATCTCACACGCTAGCAAAGTAATGCTAAAAATTCTCCAAGTCAAGCTTCAACAGTACATGAACCATGAACTTCCAGACATTTCATGTGGATTTAGAAAAGGCATAGGAACCAGAGATCAAATTGCCAACATCCGCTGGATCACCCAAAAAGCAAGAGAGTTCCAGAAAAACATCTACTTCTGCTTCATTTGCTATGCCAAAGGCTTTGACTGTGTGGATCACAACAAACTGGAAAATTCTTCAAGAGATGGGAGTACCAGACCACTTAACCTGCCTCCAGTAGCTTGCCATATATTATCTTCTTCTCTAAGTATTAATATAAGAGAGTCTTAAGCCTTCCAAGATTGGATGCTTCTTGAATATAAAGACATTATCTTGACTACTGACAGAATAGTACATTATTTTAATGTACATTTTACAGTACATATCCACATTTATACACATAGGAAGAACCATAAAATGAGTGTTAATAGTCTAGACTAGTGATAAACATTATCAACAATTTTTTCTTCTTTTTAACATATGCTTATAGTATGAAAGGAAAGTCTTTCAAAGCTGGCTGTCATAGTTTAACACACAAATATGGTAGCAAAGTGATTATGACAGAGAGATATACAATTATTACTTACATGTCAATATTTACTTGTACATTTTAGGAGCCAGTTATTTTAAAGGAAAATTATTACCTCTGAAGAAGCAATATAGTTCCATTTATTAGTTGGCAGTGAGCCATCAGATGCAATTTCACCAACTTCTAGTTCTAATGATGACTTGTTTTCAATGGTATAAAAGGGAGTCAAAGTAACTATTCGTGTAAGATTAAAACTGCTCATTTTGATGCTGACACCAACCTGTGGAAAGGAAACAAACAAGTTTATCATTTCCCAGTACTTTATACAGCTTGAAACACACACAGCTATTCACTCACAGTCTTCTTAAAGTATTTTAAAATAGGATTTCTTAAATAAAGTGACTAAAAAGAACCATATTCCATGACTGATTATCTTCTCACTAAGAAGAAAAATTCCAGTTCCTTAGTCTGGGACCAGCAGAAACCAATTCAAGAAAAGTCAATCAGTAATTTAACTAATGATGACTTGTAATAACAAACTTAGTTTTTAAAAATCCTTTGTTTTTTAACATTCCAAAATAAATTGTTTTAAAATCAGTGTACAGTTTCTTTTGCTGCTTTATTCTCTCTGCTATCAATAAAATGAAATAAAAACTTCAAAGATGTAATAAAACAAGTTAACTAGTATCAGATTATTCAAATTGTTGCAGTGAAATTTAAGATTTAAGATATTTTGGCAGGGAGTGGTATGGAATGTGGATTCTAGTATATTCTGAATATTTACCAAATTCCTTCCTTAAATGGATTCAATGCACTCTTAAACTCTGACAAATTCAGGCTTTGCTTTGATACTAACTGTACTAGAAATTAGTAGACAGACATAATGCAATAGTGAAATGGCAAGCCACTCCAGTGTTCTTGCCTGGAGAATCCCAGGGACGGGGGAGCCTGGTGGGCTGACGTCTATGGGGTCACACAGAGTCAGACACGACTGAGGTGACTTAGCAGCAGCAGCAGCAGACATCCTCCATGTAATACTCTGAATTCACTTTTCTGTACCCCTGAGGATTTCCAGCTTATTTAGTGAAGAAAATGTGAATTAAATCAGAGGTAAATAAGCAAGCAAAACCTTACCAGGTATTCCATGTTGTTGGCAGGACACTTCACACATCCATAACTTCCCACTGTATCCAATGAAAAACCACTGGACCACGAACTAGTTGAAATTTTTAATTGTACCTACACCAGAGAACACAGACAATCATACAAGAAATCTAAAACACTGCATTAATTTTATTTGATGGATAGGTGCTAGACCACTAGAAATCTATTTAAGAACATGAGACAAAGAAAAGTATTATCAAAGGCATGCTGCAAATGGGTAAGAGAACCACAGGAACTCTAGGGGACAATATAATAAAAACAGAGCTCTAAACTTCCCTTTGTATTTACCTCTGCAATGAGTATAATGAATTTAAAGATGTATACCAATGAGACCTTCTGCTACTTAGGAAGGAATTAAAATGTAAAGTGATATTTTCCAGTGTTAGGTTTTTGATATAGAGCTAATGAATTCTTAAACTTTTAGCACACACAGGGAATTTATGCTTTTATTATTCAGCAAACAATGAAAAGTGTTGTGACAAGCAGAATGGAAGACACAATACCTGTCCTCAATAAGCTTCCAACTAAACAGAGACAGGAAATATACAGTAATAATTATAATGCAAGATTTAATGTGATAACAGCCACATGCTGCTGCTGCTAAGTCACTTCAGTCGTGTCCGACTCTGTGTGACCCCATAGACGGCAGCCCACCAGGCTCCCCCGTCCCTGGGATTCTCCAGGCAAGAACACTGGAGTGGGCTGCCATTTCCTTCTCCAACAGCCACATAAGAGAAATAAAATCCTATCAAACTGACAGGATAAAAACCTTACTTAAGGCTATGGGAAAAGGTAAAGTTTTACAGAAGAGATCTAATTCTGCTCCTATATTAACGTCCATCTACCCAGCAGATGATAAAAACCTGAGTACAACTGAAAGTCAGACACATAAACAGGTACAATATCAAGCATTAATCAAAACTTTATGACAGAGGTTCTCAAAGTATGGTCTCAGGCCCTATTCAGACCTACCGAACTGCACGATGGGGGCCTGGCTCAGCAGTCCGTTTTCAAAGCCCTCCATGTGACTCTGCTGCACACTGAGACTGAGACGCACTGCTCTAACAGAACATGCATGGGATATCTAGCTCTGCTTTAGGTGATCAGAAGATCTTTCACACATGTCAGGCTGGAGCCGAATGTCAAAGCATGAACGGTGATAACCAAAAAACAAGACGCAGACAGGGAAAGCGTAGGGCAAAAGACATTCTAAGCAGGTGCAGCTACACAAAAGCCCAGAGGTAAGCAATGTCAAGATGGGAGTTTGCAAAGGAAAGAAGCAACCAGAGCAAAAAGGATCAGATCAGGCCTTAGGCTTTGTTTTTCTCTCGAAGGCCCGCCTTAATCCTCCATACATATGAGGCTCAGTTAAAATAAACCAAATTCAACTGCTCTCTCTCTTTTGAAATGCCACTGCATCACTGGTAACCTACATAAAGTCAAGCTTTCCACTTGACACTATGTCAAGAACAGAAGTAATTCTAGGGGCACTGGAGAAAAAGATACCTCAGCCTTGGGACAATATTGTTATTAGTTCCTAATACCCTACTTAATCATGTATTCCTTAAAAGTAATCTTGGATCTAACGCATGCCAATGACACTGAACAATTTGTTTTATCGACAAAAACGCACCTTATTTTTACTAAAAATGTTCTTCTTCTTGAAAGAGAATAAAACAATATCCCTAAAATCAGCTGGGTGTTTCACATGCATATCTTCTGCACGATACTGGAGAACCCGAGAAGTCTTGTTGATTAGCCAGTAGGGACTGAAAATGGAGAGCTCCATCTGGCTGCCAATTCGCTTGACATGTATTGACAGGTCAACTGTCAATGTTTCTGCGGAGTCAGAAGAAAAACATACAAGGAAGAATTCGGGAAGTGTATTGCATATACGGAAATGTCCATTCCAGTTTTTGCCCTGATATTTCACCAGAACTAATTCCATTATTTCTCCACTGATTCGCGAATGTAGAACATTGGCTGTACTGCCTTCGGTCAGCTCATGAGTTTCTGCTGTTCCCTAAAAACAAGCAAAAACTAAATTTGCTTACCAGTTTAAAAAAAATCTCTGCAATAACTTCCCTATCTTATACAAATACTAAATTACCTACCAGATTCACATTAACTGAGAAGTCTTCAAGGTACCATCTTTACATATTATGAATATCCAACAATTACTAAGGACTTAAATGAGAACACTGTATCATAGCCAAAGGCAGAAATTGTCATTCAGCCATCAGCAGGCCAACGGCTGTTAGTTTTGAGAAAAAGTCAGACCCATGTCAAGAATCTAAGGCTGGATTAAAGAACACTGACTATTTCCATTAAGAGATATGTCATTACACGAGCCACATAACAGCCTGGGCTTCAGCGTCACCCTTTATTCACATTCTACACTTAATGGTTCTCACACAAATAAAACAAGGAAAGTGATGTCAAACTATTCTGACAAGCTATCTAAGGTGGAGGAACTACTTTAAAAATGAGTAATGGCAATATAATAAACCAGGCTTCCTTACCGACAGCTTCTCTTGTATAAATACTACTTGAAAATGAAAGTGAAGTAGCTCAGTTGTGTCCAACTCTTTGCAACCCCATGGACTGTAGCCTGCCAGGCTCCTCCGCCCATGGGATTTTTTTCAGGCAAGAATACTGGAGTGGGTTGCCATTTCCTTCTCCAAGGGATCTTCCTGACCCACGGATCAAACCTGGGTCTCCTGTGCTGCAGGCAGACTCTTTACTGTCTAAGCAAGAGCTTACTAAATAAATACTACTTAGTTCATCTAATTAATTTTAGTCTCCACAAGTCAAGGGTGGCTTCTTGTCACATAACAAGGGTGGCTTCTTGTCACATGAAGAAAATTAATTTAGGTCCAAACACTCTTCAGATTTTTGTATTCTGAAATGTTGTGGCATGAACAAATTTAAAAGCATTTACTATACGTCACTGGAGAAGGCAATGGCAACCCACTCCAGTACTGTTGCCTGGAAAATCCCATGGATGGAGGAGCCTGGGAGGCTTCAGTCCATGGGGTCGCAAAGAGTCGGACATGACTGAGCGACTTCACTTTCACTTTTCCCTTTCATGCATTGGAGAAGGGAATGGCAACCCACTCCAGTGTTCTTGCCTGGAGAATCCCAGGGACGGCGGAGCCTGGTGGGCTGCTGTCTATGGGCTCGCACAGAGTCGGACACGACTGAAGTGACTTAGCAGCAGCATCATACGTCATTACTAGAAAACGTTCCCTAATACTTCTTAGGACAGACAGTAATTATTTTTGGTTCATCTTGAACCAAATAATCATCACTTTAAAATAAATTTGAACTAAATAATCATCACTTTAAAAAACTTTAAAATTAACTTCATAATAAATTAAGATGAAGTATTTTCTCACTGGTGCTTTCCTGTACTTTAGGTAAGAGAATTATACTTAGATAATAAAGAGATTATTATAATTATTAATTTATAGCAGATGCAGCAGAGTTCAGTGGTGAAGAACAAGGAATCACGTTGCTTTGGTTCAAATCTCAGTTCTACCATTTATTAGATGTGGGATTCTGAGTCTGTCACTTAACCCCCTGGTGACTCAGTTTCCTCATCTGTAAAATGGGTCAAATAATAGCAACTTCTTCAGGAAGATATTGTATGGACTAAATAACGCACGTAAAATACATGAACTAGTGGCTGGCACAAAGTAGATGCTATGCCAAATTTTGCTATTATTATTTCTATTAAAGCATTACAAGTATGTGATGTAAAATACTGACCTCAACAAAAATACTATTTAAAAAGAAAAGAATTCACTCCATGCAATAATAAAAGTCAAACAAAATGCAAAACAGGGGGCATATATGTATACTTATGATGCATGTTGATGTATGGCAGAAACCAATACAATATTGTAAAGCAACAATGCTTCAATTAAAAATAAATAAATTTTTTTAAAAATGCAAAAGACATACCTCAAGTAAATATCTTAGAGAATATGGGAGAAAATTTCGCAAGGTGACAGTAGGGTAAAGGTGAATGATGTAAGCTGGATCCCAGTCTTCCCCCTGTGCACTTATATAGCTCAATTCATCAGGCACAGCAACTGTGTTGACTATGAGAGGTAAGAAGTTCATTTCAGTTGACGGACACTGCAGCATGCATCTGACTTCTTTGCTCCGATGAAGCTCTTCCTTCCAGGAAATGTAAGTGGTGGATTCTTTGTACTGATTCTCTAAGATACCAGCTGGCTGAATGAACAACTGACACCTAAAGAAGAAAACAGTGGGAAAAAATTTTTTATTGAGAACTTAAGAAAAAGAATTCAATTGACTCTTCTTGAAGACTCTACAAGACAAGTACTCCTATTTCTATTTCTATAGATAAGAAAAACAAAGCTAAGAAAAGTTAAGAAACTTGCCCAAAGTCACACAGCTGACTCATGGAGGCACCTTCTGAGAAAAACTACTCTGTAAAAAATGACAACTAAAAAAAAGTTAATTTCAAATACAAAGACAATCTAATAAGTCTCATAAAATTCTGAAACATCAAATACACAATGAAAAAGTTTCATTTAGCAAATTCAATAATAATATAAATATATTTCTCCATATGTCTTAAAATTAGATTTTATAGATCTTTAGATAGTAAGAATTATTGTTATTGTAGAATACAGATGTTTTACTTTTTTTCTAGAATACAGATGCTAATTCACAGAATTTAAAATATATACAATGAATCTTTCATAGTTTCATATATTCAAGGAAGTATCTACCTATATGAATCTAAAGGAACATGGAACTCCTCTTCAGGTCTGGCTATTCCAATGCGCTCTAACAGCTTCACATTCTTAACATATTTATAGATGATGAAAGCAATAGAAAAATGGTTTTTAATCTGTTGGACAAAAAACATACAAGTTGTTTAAAAAGATGTAGACATTCAAAAAAAAAACTGTGAGCTGTACACAATTACATTTAGATCTAAAAATTTTCAAGCCCAAAACTGGAAGATATTTTTATGGTAATTGATAATTTTTATTTATTTAAGTGTTATATATCTGAAACTTGCTGTTAAATGGAAGCTAGAATTATTAGGATATTCACATGTTCACATATTACATGCTGAATTTTAGTATATATTATAATCTTTCAAATATGTATTAATCTTTGAAGACTTCAGCCATAATATTTTCTTCATTATAACCTTTTCCCAAAGTACTATATGACTAAACACAAAAGGATAGCAAAGGAAAAATGAGGTAAATAAATATGGTACAGTTCTTCCTTAACTTCAGGGTAATACAGGTAGGACCTAATAGCTAACAGAGAAAACAATGACCAGAAGTTGAAATCCTTTCATTTTCATCTAATTTTATACGTAAGAAGAAATGCTCTTTTGCTGACCATAGGCTGAAATCTATTATAACGCACAGAAAAAGAAAAATCAAGTCTTAAAAGTGAAAAAAATATTTATACAAATTAACATGCTAAATTATTTTTTCTGGGGAGATCATTTCAACATTCCTTCACACATACTTGAAAAATGCAACACAAAGAGAATGGAATGTAATCTTCTTTGACCACCAGTTATTACTACAATACTCCTCAGTTTTGAATCTTCCAAGGAATAGACAAAAAGTTTCATTAATTTTAAACCCAGGAGACAACAATAGTTGACTTTAAACTAACAAGACTATTTTATGAGATATTTAAAATGAAGAATGTTACAAAAGTAAGTTGGACAGGAAACAGCAGTCAATTTAAACTATTATTTCTGAAAATCATTAATGACCTATAATAAAATGAAGTTTTATTATATTCCCATGGTCAGCCAAGTGATTTAATATTTCTTGATATACTAAAAGGAACACAATTCACTTAATTTATTACCTGGAGAGGAGAACGAAGGGTAATTACTTTATTCCCTTCAGTTGCGTCAATTTGTACCACGAGTGAGTCAAAATGACTGGTATTAGGATTCCATACATTATACAGCCGCCGTCCAGGTCTGGCAATTGGGACTTTGGTCACTTCTGTATATCCATGAGGTGCTAAGGCAAAGCATTCCAAATACTAATTTACGTAAACTTATAAGACAGAATCACCAGCAGCACCTCAAAATAACAACAATAATAACAACAAATGTAGTCTTCCTCATGACTACAAATAATGACTACACAAAATTCTTGTCTAAGACACAGGAGCTAACAAAGACAGTAAACTATTTATTGTTATAACATTTTCTGACTCCAAACGATTTCTCCTGAGGTGGAGGTTTTGTATGTATTAAAACAAACAAGACCCAGTTCGTTCCTTATTTTCCCAACTCTATATAACAATAAAAATCATCTTGTTTTCTAAAATGGTGATAATTACTGTCAACATTCTGAGACATCTGAATATAGTTACTTTCACTCCTCACTGAACTCCCGTCCTTTCTGAAGCATACGACATACTGCACTATTTAAGCATATAGAGATAATTTAGTTCTTTAAGGTAATTTTCAAATTAATCAAGTTTAATTTTCTCAAGTTTAGAGAAAGAAAACAAAAGTTCATCAACTATTTGTTTCAAGCCTTTAGAAATCTGCAGCAAAATATTTTTCCATATTTTACCAAAAATAAGCTAATATCAGTACTTCTAAAGATGCCCTTAAAAATAAAATAATACAGCATACCAAAGGTCAAGGAGAAGAGGGAGCTCTCTTGACGGCTGAGTATAGACAGTTTCCCCTGACGTGAAGGTTCCATAGTGGCATATTCCAATTCCAGAATCTGGCTGGCATCAACATCACACACATCACTTTTCTCAGGGCAGCCCATAACTCTGAGATTATGATTGGGCTGCACCTTAATGGGAATACCTACAGAATTTGTTACTGTGAAAGGAGCCCTGTCTTTTAAAGAGTAGTCAAAAGTAGAAGCAGTGCCCTCTGAAAAACCCTGAAAAGGAACACAACATCACAATTAAATGAAAACTATAAGTTTTTTCAAAAACTAAATTATGACTATGTGTTTTTTAGAAACTAATGCTGATGACACACAAAAATAACACACACATTTCAATTTAAATTCCATTTGACATATTACAACCAAGAACTAAACATACTTTTGCTAAATTGTTGAAAACATTAAGACAGCTTTTGGATATTGTTATATTCATTGTATCTCCTGAAGAAATATCAACTTCTGTTTGTGGCTCAGGAAGTGCAGTAAAATCATCTCCTGGCATCAAAGTTTTATCTTGGACTGGATTCTTCTTTACCTACGAGGGTAAATATATAACAAATTTATCAGCCAATGAATAATAAAATTAAAATACTCTTGATAGAGTTAAATTCCTCTAACTTCGTCACTTAATATCAAGGCTCCTCAAAATTCTCAAACATATTCAGTGCTTCACCTTGACTTTAGCACAGATCAACATTCTTTCAGTGTGTAATCCACATGTAGGGAAATGTTTAGAACTGTGCCATGGAAGCACTCCAAGTAAGTTATGACAGTTGTCTCCTGTCTATCCTCTACAGAAAGCTAGTTACCTAGTGTCACCTGACTAACTGGTCATTTTATGCTGATGAACACTCTAAGAGGACACTGAAATCTAAAGTGATCTGCACTGGAAGTAACACCTGGAATTTTTTCTACTTTTTACCAGTAATACCTATAAATAAGTAATACAGCAAGCTTCCAATCAGTCATCAGACTCCATCACAGCTCTTATTCTAAAGGCATTTCAAAAATCTTATGAAACTTTGTCAGCCCACCTACACCAAAGAAGGCTAAGTAAGAAATATTATTTCTACTTTACTGAGAGGAAATTGGGACATAGGTTAAGTGACTGCTCATCTTTAAAACAAGAAATTGCTGAACCAATTTCAATGCCTCACACTTGAGTCAGGCTGCCCCACAGAGATGTGACGGGATCATTTGCAAAGGGTATAAAAGTATGTTCCTGTTAATCTAGAAAGACGGGCTTCAGTATCTAGGACTCTGAAGGGTTTTCAAGAAGTACCATAAACAGGTAACATAAAGAATTCATGAACCAGAAGAGCAGTTCTTGAGTCTTTCGGTGTCTTAAGATGATTGAGGATCCTAAAGAGATTCATTTACGTGGGTTATTATCTATCAATACGTACTCTATGAGAAACTAGAACTGTTGTTGCTACTCAGTCACTCGGTCATGTCCGACTCTTTGTGACCCCAGGGACTGTACTATACTAGTCTTCCCTGCCCTTCACTGTCTCCTGGAGTTTGCTCACACTCATGTCAATTGATTCTAAAAAAACTAAAAACTGAGAAATTTTTAAATATTCACTTAAAACTAACAATTAGATGTTAACAAATAATATTTTAATGAAAAATAACTTAAAAATACATAGTGAGAAGAGCATTGACAAATCTCTTTAGTGCAAACCTTAGGAGAAGACTGGTGGATAGTCAAAATGGATAATCGGCAAGGACCTACTGTATAGCACATGGAACTTGACTCAGTGTTATGTGGCAGCTTGGATGGGAGGGGAGTTTGAGGGAGAATGGATACACGTACGCATATGGCTGAGTCCCTTTGCTGTTCACCTGAAATTATCACAACATTGTTAACTGGCTATACCCCAATACAAAATAAAAAGTTAAAAAAAACAGAAGACAGGTGGTCTCTCATTTCTAATTCTGTATACAATCTGTTACAAAATTACAAGTTCTTTGGAAAATTCCACTGTTTGCTTATGAGAGAATGAGAACAAAAATGATATACAATGACTGGATATTATTATGAAAAGAATTTTGATCCCAGTATCCTCTAAAAGGGTCTCAAGGATCCTGGACTACATCTTAAGAATCTCTGAACCTTTTAAAAGAATATACATAAATAAATGTACACAATGATATTTTATGATTTCCTTACAGCAAGGCTTAAATTCCATGGTCTATTCTCCTCCACTCTCTCAATCAGTGGCTCCCAAACAGCATGGGTCTCATTGTAATAATGAACCTGGAAAGGCACAGAATTAACAGAATTATAATGAGTCTTTAACCACATATTTCCATAACCAGTACAGAAATACTAAGTAATGTCATATGTCAATAACCATTTTAAAAACATACCTAAAGACACAAAAAATATACATAAAGAGGGTACATTTTATTCTACTCTCTTACTTGGCTTCATAAACAAATTATATAGCAAAAGAACCCTTTAAAAATGATGGCCAAATAAACAGTATTATATATCAACAAATTAAATATTAGACTGTATTATCTGTTCATATGTATACTTGCTATGATCATGTACACAAAAATAGCTCTCTTCTTAATTCATCAGTTGTACTTTTAAGAAGTTGCCTCAGGAAGGTGGTCATTAATGTGGTCATACCTCTAATGTCATGTCAGCAGAAGCAGCCATTAGGGAAGTCCAATTTTTAATATTTCCTGAAAACTTAGACTCTGCCAATAATAAAGGTACAGTTCGATGCCCAAGGCCACATTCTAAGGTAACTTGTACTGACTGGACAACGACAGCACAATTTTCCTCTATCAACTGATTTTCAACGTCTGTGAAACTTTCTGTTAATTCTGTGCCCATGTCAACACCAAGAAACCAAGAGTTGCAATCACTAATAGATTTGATGTCCCAAAGATTTTCCGTTTCCTTAGATGTATCTTTGGATTCATCTTCTTTTGTCTTTGGGGACATAGCAGCCATTATTGTCATCACAGTATTAAGAATTATGGGTGAAATCTTTAAAAAAAGAAAGCAGAAAAAAATTCAGAGCAAATTCTTTCCCAGATGAGAAGAATGAATACATAATACAAAAAATTTTAAGTAACTAATTAAAATTTTAAATATATCACCTTCATCACTAAGGAAAACAAAAGAGCACACACAAAATCACACATCCAGTCAACTGACCTCAAACCAGTGATTTCTGCTCAAGTTGTTCTAGAATTAAGTAACTAACATGCATGTCAACTGTCGAAATCTAAAGTTAAATCAATTAATTCAGAGGCAAACAGTGTTATGTGAAGAGAAAAATACAGGAAAGCAACTGAATTTTTCAACCAGTTGCATTAACTAAACCAAACTGTGTGATCCTCACCAAGATAATACACACATGGTTTTCATTGGTCTCACTGAAATAGGAAACCTGAGAATCAGGATGGAACCTCTTTCACACTAAGACATGAAAATTCCACCTCCTACTATCTTTGGATAGTTTCTTTGCTCACCTCTTCATTCGAATCACTGTGCCTTAGTTCTTATGTCTTCCATGTCTGGTGAACACCAGCTCAGCCCACCCTCCACATGATTTTTCTAAAACCCAAATCTGAACATGTCATTCCTATGTTTAATAAAATTTCAACCACTCCCCCTCGCTTTTAGGATAAGATTCAAACTCTCTTTAAGTTAAGGACACAAATCTCTTTGTGACCTGATGCCTCAACAATTAGTTACCCATGACTTTCCAAAGTTTGAGCAGTAAGTTAAGTGGATTGCTTCAATGTTCACTTCTTACAATCCTTACTTATTTAATATGCTAAAGAAATATGATTACATCACCAAAAGAAGGATCCAGTATGTAGTGCTTCCCAAACTTATCTGTCAACCAAATCCTTTTTTTCCTTGCCTTGTTAATGTAGCCTATAACTAGTGTTCTCAGTCCCAACTCCATTATACCATTCTCCCCAGACATATGGGATCACCCCTTCAAGACCTTAAAGGATTTTTCAAACCTGCACCTTTATATAAATATATATATACATATTTATATATATATACATATTTTTTTTTGGTAAAGTGATATACAAAGACATGGAAAAACAATCCCTCAGCATCATAACCCAGTGTCTCAGACAAAGTGCATATAAATTCAAGTTTTCTCCCCATTTTTAGTAGTATAATTCTCAACAAAATACAACATAAGACCAACTACACTGAGAGAAAACTAAACTGTTATTTACATGGTAATTCAAATGACATTATTTTAAACCTTGGCTTATTCACTGTTTGCTATTTACCTAAATAATAAAGCTACTATCAGAATTGCTATTAACCACCTCAATTTTGTGTCCCTTGGACAGAGAGAGAAACAGATTTTAGAAAGTGTCCTGTACTTTTCATTTGTAATTGACCAAGAGGTCATACTTAGAGAATGTGAAAGGCACTGGAGAACAGGTTGGTTTTTCAATACTTCAAATGTAAGAGATAAAAAAATTCTAATACTTTATGTCTAGCATACACGTCATTAAAATATTTTGTAACACATATGAAACATTTAATCACATAAATATTAAATTCAACCAAACAGCACCCCAAACAAAAGCCTAAAAATAACACTGTAAATAAAATAACAGCAACTTCATTTTTCCATCCTTCCCTTCTCTTTCCACTTCATCTGTTCTTCCGGCCTAAGTCCAATCTCCAATACACAAGCAAATATACTAGATAAAAATTATCCTGACCATCTGTATACATTTAAAAGTATAGTTCACCCTGAACAACATGGATCTGAACCACGAGGGTCCGCTTAAATATGCCAATTTTTAACAGTAAACACTATGGGACTACACTATCAGCATCTGGTTCCATCTGAAGATTTAGAACCTCAGACACGGAAAATCTGAGGAACTGCATATACCGAGGCCTGACTATAACATTCAGTTCAGTTCAGTTGCTCAGTCGTATCTGACTGTTTGTGACCCCGTGGACTGCAGCACGCCAGGCCTCCCTGTCCATCACCAACTCCTGGAGTTTACTCAAACTCATGTCCATCGAGTCAGTGATGCCATCCAACCATCGCATCCTCTGTCGTCCCCTTCTCCTCCCACCTTCAATCTTTCCCAACATCAGGGTCTTTGACTATAAAGTTAAGCACTCCTAATCCCCGCATTGCTCAAGGGGCAACTGCAGTCTTCCAAAGAAAACAGAAACAAATATTTGCACTAAAGAAAAATGGATTAGGGGTATTTATTGATACTAAATACGTGACTAGCATAGTGCTCTAAACATGAGACAAATCAAAAGAAAAATAAAAATTTATTTTCACCCAAATAACACGATAGGCACTAACCTTAATTATAAATTCTTCAACTTTAATATCTATATTTTCTTTTCCTGATGTCTGTGTACATTTTTTCATAAATAGAGAACAGGGCTGTAAGACCTATAAACAGATAAATGAAATTTACTTAAGGACATGTCTTACTTAATTTGAGATCTTTCAGTTCAGTTCACTTTAGTCGCTCAGTCATGTCCGACTCTTTGCGACCCCATGAATCACAGCACACCAGGCCTCCCTGTCCATCACCTACTCCCGGAGTTCACTCAAACTCATGTACATCGAGTCGGTGATGCCATCGAGCCATCTCATTCTCTGTCGTCCCCTTCTCCTCCTGTCCCCAATCCCTCCCAGCATCAGAGTCTTTTCTAGTGAGTCAACTCGTCGCATGAGGTGGCCAAAGTATTGGAGTTTCAGCTTTAGCATCAGTCCTTCCAATGAACACCCAAGACTGATCTCCTTTAGAATGGACTGGTTGAGATCTTTAACTATAGCCTATTACTAAAAGCGAAAAGGCAAATTAAATTATCTGAAAACCTCTCATGAGGGCTCCTCCAAACCATGGCAAGTCTATGATCACAGTAAAGGACTTTCAGCAGTTGTGATGAATTCCTTCATGCCAAATTCTTAAGTAGTAATGCACACTTACTAGCAGAAGTCTAAAATATCTTTTCAATGAAAGTCGTTCAGTCATGTCCGACTCTTTGTGACCCCATGGACTGTAGCCACCAGGATCCTCTGTCTATGGCATTCTCCAGGCTAGAATACTGGAGTGGGCAGATGTTCCCTTCTCCAGGGGATCTTCCCAACCCAGGAATCGAACCCAGGTGTCCTGCATTGCAGGAAGATTCTTTACAGTATGAGCCACTAGGGAAGCCCAAAATATCTTTTAAATGATGCCCTGCATAAAATACACTTTAAAGATATCTATAAAAATGAGCTAAGCAAGGTCTTACATTTGCAAAGAGGTAAATGAAAAAATGAAAAAGGTATTTCATTGTAATTTTTATGATCACAAAATCACTTGAAATTGTTATTCTAAATAAACAGTTCTGTTAACATTTTAATTAAAAAAGACTATGTGGTAAGGTAGGTAAATGAACAGTTTCCCAATGATTAACAACAGGTCAGTCTTGAATTTCCTGTAATGTCCTTATTAGAATAGATTGCAAATCTTCAAATTCAATGATTTATTAAAACTATGAGGCCTATATTGTTAAATATCATTAAAGAAACAAATAAAATGCATCTGAACTCAATGAGCGAATTAATATTAAACAGCTTTCATTTTTAAAAAATTAGAATGAGCTTTAAATAGAAATGATTAATATAAACTTTCCATGACATGTCAAGACGATCCTGCTTAAGAATGTTTCATGATAAAGCACAGATTAAGCTCAGCAGTGTATTTCTTTACACAAGTCACTTTATCCATCAATTTTTCTGTAAACTTAAAATAACACTGCAAATAAGTCACATTATATAATGATGCTCTTTAACATAAAATAATCAATTTAATATTAAAAACCAAATGGTGTGGTAGTTAATTCATTTAACCAAAATCACATTTTTCAACAATAATGTGAAAGCACCACTGAGGTTAATTTGTAATAAAGAAAAACAATCTCTGTTGGGCATGTGACTCCAACAAATGTTTGGTTCATTCAACCATTCAGTCATTCGTTAGATATATAGTAGTGAATAAAAGCAACAGTTGAAAAGGAATATTGATTTGTACTAAAATTCAAATACTGTTCAGCAAAAGATGGTATAATGAAAATTAGTTTGGAGGTAGTCTATAGTTCTGTCACTACAAACATGGGTAAATCATTTAACATCTTCGGAATTCAACATCTTTATCTGTATAATCTCAAGCTGGAGTAAATACAGAGCTCTCATATTCAAGGATTCTATGAATCAACCATTTCTGCCATCCTTCAATTTAAGTTTAGGATATAAAGTCATTCTTACTGTGGTAATATTTTTTCCTCTCTTTTCTCTGAGAAAAGGGCAAGCAAGCACTTTAAGATCCCCCACAGAAGCTGTCATTATCTGTTCAAGTTTGGATGTTGATAGAAAGAAGTCACACTGGAACGAGGCTGTTAGAGCAGGAGCGTCAGCCTTTGTCAGGTTGGCAACAAAAACCACTTCTGGATCCGTGATCTTGGCGTTTAAAGTCATATTTGGTCTTAGAGAGTCATCTGAAGAAACATAAATGGGAACCATAAAAGTTCTAGTAAAGCAAATCTTGTCACTTGTGTATAGGTTATCTCTAAGTTTCTAAATTGCTTCTAATATCCAGTTGTTAGGGATATGGTGAAAGTAACAATATAAATAACTGATTGCTTAGGACTAACAATAAATAAGTATTAACTAATGCTGATTATGCTATAAGACTTTGACCTAACAGAAATAATCTTGTTTTGAAGTTCTTTTTGTTGTAATTATTGTGTATGTGCAATGCATGTATACACATCTTAGTGTGCAATATGCTGCAAGAGCAGGGAAGGGAAAACAGGTGAGGGGAACATCAGGAAGAGGACAGCAGACCTGCTAAAAGCACGCAGACCGTTTTACTTGTTTACTTTGATTTTACCCTAATGTATATAGTCAGTGTCATACAATCTATAGTTTAAATACATTACATGTATATATGAATATAGAGATATCATATGCCTACTGTTTAAGAAAGGTAAATGGAAAAATAAAATTCTGACCTTGCCAGTGAACAGCAGTTTTCCAATACTGCTCAACTGCACATTAGAGAGAAAAATGCATGATCTTAGCCAATCACAATTTAACAGAGAAAAGAAATGTTAATGGCAGAGCTGGAACCAGAGCAGAGGCTTCTTGGCCCCTGATCCAGTACATATTTCTATTCCTGTTGTTCAGTCGCTAAGTTGTGTCTGGCTCTCTTTGACACCACAGACTGTAGCCCGCCAGGCTTCTCTGTCCATACAATTTCCCAGGCAAAATACTGGAGTGGGTTACCATTTCCTTCTCTAGGGGTCTATCTCTCTCTCAAAAATTGATGCTTACTAAGGTTTTTCTTCTGAACATATTTAAATTTGAAAGAGTAATTTTACATTCTTAAACTCTCCATTTCTCTTTTTCCTGTTTGCAATTCTGGTAAAATATAAGACAAGTTATCATCTGTGACAGATACATTCTGCTAACCTTTCTCCATCTTGACTTTTGCTAAGGCAGTCTGTCTCAGTGGAATCTGTGATTCTTTAGTCATATTTTCTGGACTCTGAGGTACAGCCTTGATAAAGAAATCTGCCACAGTCATCAGAAACTCCACACTGGCACATACATACAGCTTGTCAAGAACAGCATCAATATGACTTTCATTTTTGCCTTGTTGGTAACTTATGTCAATCATAGAACTGTTGTTCTCTTGACCATTCTTCTTATCAATCATTCTGAAAAAAATTTATGTACATTCATTATTTTATTCCTGCTAAAACACTTAAAAAGATGGAAAATTTTCTAAGTATCTTTTAACAGCTCTTCTTTCACCTTTCAGTTTCCAACCTGTATAGAAAACAGATCAGTGTTAACGGCAGTCTAATTAGCTCATCAGCAACCAAGACAGGGTGTCCTAATCTCCACAGCCATGGCTCACGGTAGTAAGTAATCATAAGAGCATTTTATAATTATAATGCAATACTAGAAAGACAAATCAATGGCCACTGAAAGGAAGTTTGGCAATTAACAAAACACATTATTGTAGCCCCACAAAACTTAAAAGACAACCTCTTTATTTTATAAAACAAAACCTCCTTGAAGGAATTTATGTCCAAAGATCATCCTATACAACTGACTCCCAAGTTAGTCCATGTAATTCAAATCTGGCAGTGTTCAGCAAGGGTCTACAATGACAGTTTCCACATAGCTCAAGCATGCTGCAAAAAGCAGGTTATGAAACAGAAGCATGGTCTTTATCACCCTTGCCTAGACTGCTATGCCAAGACACAAAGTTTGCAGACTAGAAAAGCTGTATGCATGAAAGCACTCTTCCCTCATTTATTCATCTCTTAGAAAGACAAAGGGCTCACAAAGGACTCAAGCAGCAGAACAGTTTTTATCCAAAAATAATCAAGAACAAAAATATTATGTATATCATTATTTGTGAAAGGAATAAAAATATACTTAGGCCACTGAAGTTGCATATCTTTCACGTTGCAGTAGGGTGATATGA
The DNA here is from genome assembly GCF_049115385.1 of Moschus berezovskii. Classification (NCBI taxonomy): domain Eukaryota; kingdom Metazoa; phylum Chordata; class Mammalia; order Artiodactyla; family Moschidae; genus Moschus; species Moschus berezovskii. Next base: position 56,031,767 of record NC_142468.1, read on the forward strand.
ATTACTCTTTCAAAAATGAGTTGATAAATGTGAAAATTAGGAATTCCATTTCTGTTAAAACATTTTTTAATCCTGTAGGGTCTTTTCTTTAAATTTAAGTATAGTTGATCTACTAAAACTTTTAAAGAAATTTTACAGAACTGTTTTAAAATATATATACAAAATAAATAAGACAAAAGAAAGATCCATAAATTGAAGGCTTTTTTGAAAAAAGATTCTGCCTACTGAAAACAATTTACAAAAATGTACCACTAATGAACCACACACGTGGATTTCACTAATAAAATTCTTACATTTTCTTAGTTCCCACTTTTAGGACAATATTATTAAACTTCCCTTTAATTCAAACATAAAAGCAACTGAACCTGAAATTAGCACTATTTCTTGAAGTACTTCAAACTGAAATATGACCAAAGACCTACGTTGATAATCCTAAGGAACAGAATCCCAAAAATGATGATCAAAAGATCCCTTCTGACAATCTGAAGCCAAGCAATCAATGCCTGGTACACAACAATGCCAAGCGCAACGTCAACCTTTTATATGTGCAGTAAATTGAGAAATGACAAACCTTGATGTTGCTCTCTCAATTCCTTCTCTGAGATCATCAAGAGTGCAGGTCTTAAGTTTAATACTGACATTCATTGAGCCATCCTTAAACATCTTCCCAGAAGAGGCCATAAGATGTAGCCTGAGTTCACCGAGCCGGAAACTATCATTATGAAATGCAAGTTTGGATCCCTGCGGTGTATTTTTCAAGCAAAAGAATCAATTATCTTCAGGTGTTATGTAATTAGTTTTAAACATATTTCTTAACTCAGAGATTAAAAGCAAATTTTTAAAGTATGGGTATTAAAATGGAACAAAGAATAATATGCATGTTTGTGACTGTATATGCACATGCAAATAAATACCTAAGTGTGTGTGCTCATATTCAACAAGGGTTAATACATAAAATTTTCTGATTTACAGTTCAATGCAAAAAGAAAATCAGGAAACTATCAATCACTCTAACTTATAAATATTTAATGAGTTCTTCTATACAACAATCTGTGATAGGAACTAAAGGCTTTATGAGAAAGGATAAAGCACGGTACATGATCTTAGTAAGCTTATATTCTAATTGAAAAAAATAAAACGGAAATTTATTACAAGGAACATCCCAAGGAGATGCTATAATTTGTAAATAATTAAAAAATGATACATTGTCACTTATTTATTCATACTTACATCTTCCCATATTCCACAAAGAATATTAAGAGATTAGCTAAAGAATAAAAACAGCAAAAGCTCATAGGGTCAAAGAGATAATTGTGGGCTGGGAAAAGTTCATGAAGAACATGAGAACTAACTGAACTTCAGACACTGATTGGAATCAGGCAAAGAGGGGTAAAAGGCAATCAAGATGGAAAAAGAACTGAGCAAACAATTCAAGATGCTCTGGGGAACCAAGGTACAGGCTGGCATCTTAGGCTTGACTATTTCAATAAAAGAAAAGTAGGGAAAGAAGTCTGGAAAGAAACGTGGAGGCCTAACTGTGGTCTCAAACCCTCAAGATTTAAACTTTAAGGAAAAAGGACCTCAATAGGTATTCCACCATAACACATAGCTCAAATTTCTGTAGGTGTGCTGGCTGCAGTCCATGGGGTCGCTACTAGTCAGATATGACTGAGAGACTTCACTTCCACTTTTCATTTTCACGCGTTGGAGAAGGAAATGGCAACCCACTCCAGTGTTCTTGCCTGGAGAATCCCAGGGATGGCGGAGCCTCGTGGGCTGCCGTCTATGGGGTCGCACAGAGTCGGACGCGACTGAAGCGACTTAGAAGCAGCAGCAGCTGAGACACTAAAAGAACAAAACCCAACCAACCAAGCCAAAAAAAAAAAAAAAAAAACACAGAGACAGAAAATCTTTGGGGAAGTAGAATTTTCAGTTTCAAAGTAATTGCTCACTACAGACCAGTGAGTGTATTGATATAAGGGTGCTGCTGATGGGCAGTTCTTGGCACCATGGTGGAACTGCCTAGCTTCTCTTACTCAAAAGAGTACAATGCATGTATATGGGTCAGAAAGAAAGTATTATTGGAAACTTGCAATGCCTTTAATTTATAAAAATATAGATAATTCACAAACTTGTGATCTGGAACTATTAACAGAAATGACCAATGACACATCTACTAATCACAATATAATAGAGTTTCTGGTACGGTTACTGATGTAGACAATTTGGAGGCACTGAGTACGTCAAGGCTGTATATTGTCACCCTGCTTATTTAACTTATATGCAGAGTACATCATGAGGAACGCTGGGCTAGAGGAAGCACAAGCTGGAATCAAGACTGCCAGGAGAAATATCAATAACTTCAGATATGCAGATGACACCACCCTTATGGCAGAAAGTGAAGAGGAACTAAAGAGCCTCTTGATGAAAGTGAAAGAGGAGAGTGACAAAGTTGGCTTAAAACTCAACATTCAGAAAACTAAGATCATGACATCTGGTCCCATCACTTCATGGGAAATAGATGGGAAAACGGTGGCTGACTTTATTTTTGGCGGCTCCAAAATCACTGCAGATGGTCATTGCAGCCATGAAATTAAAAGACGCTTATTCCTTGGAAGGAAAGTTATGACCAACTTAGCATATTAAAAAGCAGAGACATTACTGTGCCAACAAAGGTCTGTCTAGTCAATGCCATGGTTTTTCCAGTGGTCAAGTATGGATGTGAGAGTTGGACTATAAAGAAAGCTGAGCACAGAAGAATGGATGCTTTTGAACTATGGTGTTGGAGAAGACTCTTGAGAGTCCCTTGGACTGCAAGGAGATCCAACCAGTCCATCCTAAGGGAAATCAGTCCTGAATATTCATTGGAAGGACTGATGATCAAGCTGAAACTCCAATACTTTGGCCACCTGATGCCAAGGGCTGACTCATTTGAAAAGACCCTGATGCAGGGAAAGATTGAGGCCAGGAGGAGAAGGGGACAACAGAGGATGAGACGGTTGGATGGCATCACCGACTCAATGCACATGAGTTTCGGTGGACTCCGGGAGTTGGTGATGGACAGGGAGGCCTGGCAAGCTGCGGTTCATGGGGTCACAAAGAGTCGGACATGAGTGAGCGACAAAACTGAACTGAACTGAATGTTCTTTTTTAATAAGTTATAATTCACATAATGTAACACTGAATGTTTTCTAAGTAGAATCGGTTCAGTTCAGTTCAGTTCAGTCACTCAGTCGTGTCCGACTCTCTGCGACCCCATGAATCACAGCACGCCAGGCCTCCCTGTCCATCACCAACTCCCGGAGTACACTCAAACTCATGTCCACAGAGTCGGTGATGCCATCCAGCCATCTCATTCTCCATAGTCCCCTTCTCCGAATGGGAATCTGTAAATGGCTACATGACACTGAAGAACCTGAACTTGTGCCAATGTGTAAGCTGAATGACAACAAACAAGGAAGACACTGCAGTACTGCATGAGCTAAGAAGCCTCAAATAATGCAGCAGTGAGAACTTCCAGGAAAGAACAGAAGTTCACCCAAACTGACAGTACTTGGTGTCCAAATGAATAAAGAATGTCAACAAAGAAGGAAGTAAAAGAAAACAAGATTGTAAGTCTGGGCAGCCAGTAGAATCAGTTCAGTTCAGTTCAGTCGCTCAGTCGTGTCTGACTCTCCGCAACCCCATGAATCACAGCACGCCAGGCCTCCCTGTCCATCACCAACTCCCAGAGTTCACTCAAACTCATGTCCATCGAGTCGGTGATGCCATCCAGCCATCTCATCCTCTGTCATCCCCTTCTCCTCCTGCCCCCAAATCCCGCCCAGCATCAGACTCTTTTCCAGTGAGTCAACTCGTCCCATGAGGGGGCCAAAGTATTGGAGTTTCAGCTTTAGCATCAGTCCTTCTAATGAACACCCAGGACTGTTCTCCTTTAGAATGGACTGGTTGGATCTCCTTGCAGTCCAAGGGACTCTCAAGAGTCTTCTCCAGCACCACAGTTCAAAAGCATCAATTCTTCACCAATCAGCTTTCTTCACAGTCCAACTCTCACATCCATACATGACCACGGGAAAAACCATAGCCTTGACTAGACGGACCTTGGTTGGCAAAGTAATGTCTCTGCTTTTTAATATGCTGGCTAGGTTGGTCATAACTTTCCTTCCAAGGAGCAAGCGTCTTCTAATTTCATGGCTGCAGTCAGCATCTGCAGTGATTTTGGAGCCCAAAAAAAAAAGGCTGACACTGTTTCCACTGTTTCCCCCTCTATTTCCCATTTAGTGATGGGACCAGATGCCATGATCTTTGTTTTCTGAATGTTGAGCTTCAAGCCAACCTTTTCACTCTCCTCTTTCACTTTCATCAAGAGGCTTTTGAGTTCCTCTTCACTTTCTGCCATAAGCGTGGTGTCATCTGCATATCTGAGGTTAATGATATTTCTCCCAGCAATTTTGACTCCAGCTTGTGCTTCTTCCAGCCCAGCGTTCCTCATGATGTACTCTGCATATAAGTTAAATAAGCAAGGTGACAATATACAACCTTGACGTACTCCTTTTCCTATTTGAAACCAGTCTGTTGTTCCATGTCCAGTTCTGACTGTTGCTTCCTGACCTGCATACAGGTTTCTCAAGAGGCAGGTCAGGTGGTCTGGTATTCCCATCTCTTTCAGAATTTTCCACAGTTTATTGTGATCCACATAGTCAAAGGCTTTGTCATAGTCAATGAAGCAGAAATAGATGTTTTTCTGGAACTCTCTTGCTTTCTCCATGATCCAGCGGATGTTGGATCAAATCCCTTATGATTATGTGGAAGTGAGAAATAGATTTAAGGGACTAGATCTGATAGATAGAGTGCCTGATGAACTCTGGACAGAGGTTCGTGACATTGTACAGGAGACAGGAACCAAGACCATCCCCATGGGAAAGAAATGCAAAAAAGCAAAATGGCTGTCTGAGGAGGCCTTACAAATAGCTGTGAAAAGAAGAGAAGAAAAAAAGCAAAGGAGAAAAGGAAAGATATAAGCATCTGAATGCAGAGTTCCAAAGAATAGCAAGGAGAGATAAGAAAGCCTTCCTCAGTGATCAATGCAAAGAAATAGAGGAAAACAACAGAATAGGAAAAACAAGTGATCTCTTCAAGAAAATTAGAGATTCCAAGGGAACATTTCATGCAAAGATGGGCTCGATAAAGGACAGAAATGGTACGGACCTAACAGAGGCAGAAGATATTAAGAAGAGGTGGCAAGAATACACAGAAGAACTGTACAAAAAAGATCTTCATGACCAAGATAATCACGATAACGTGATCACTGACCTAGAGCCAGACATCTTGGAATGTGAAGTCAAGTGGGCCTTAGAAAGCATCACTACGAACAAAGCTAGTGGAGGTGAGGGAATTCCAGTGGAGCTATTTCAAATCTTGAAAGCTGATGCTGTGAAAGTGCTGCACTCAATATGCCAGCAGATTTGGAAAACTCAGCAGTGGCCACAGGACTGGAAAAGGTCAGTCTTCATCCCAATCCCAAAGAAAGGGAATGCCAAATAATGCTCAAACTACCACACAATTGCACTCATCTCACACGCTAGTAAAGTCATGCTCAAAATTCTCCAAGCCAGGCTTCAGCAATATGTGAACCATGAACTCCCAGATGTTCAAGCAGGTTTTAGAAAAGGCAGAGGCACCAGAGATCAAATTGCCAACATCCGCTGGATCACGGAGAAAGCCAATAGAATAACAGTACCTTAATCGAAACGAAGACTATATTTAACTGTTCATTTTGCATTACATCATTTTCTGATCTTTTATTTACATTAACATTAAACATTAGAAATTAAGGCTGTCACCTCACACCAGTCAGAATGGCCACCATTAAAATGTCTACAAATATCAAACTGCTGGAAAGGGTATGGAGAAAAGGAAACCCTTCTGCACTGTTGGTGGGAGTATAAACTGGTGCACCCACTATGGAATATAGTATGGAAGTTCCTTAGAAATTTAAAAGTAGAGTTGCCACATGATCTGGCAATCACACACCTAGGCACAGAGCCAGACAGAAATACACTTGAAAAGATACAAGCACCCCTATGTTCATACAGCACTATTCACAATAGCCAAGATAAGGAAACAACCAGTGAATGGATAAAGAAGACATGGTACATATATACAATGGAATATGATTCAGCCATAAAAAGGATGAAATAATGCCATTTGCAGCAACATGGATAGAACTAGAGATTATCATACTAAGTAAGTCAGAAAGACAAATACCTTATAATATCATTTATGTGTGGAATCATAAAGTGTGACACAAATGAACATATCTACAAAACAAAAACAGACTCACAGACGTAGAGAACAGACCTGTGGCTGCCAAGGATTGGGAGTTTGGGATGAGTAGATGCAAACTATTATACATAGGATGGATAAACAACAAGGTCCTACTGTATATCACAGGGAACTATATTCAATATCTTATGACACACCATAATGAAAAAGAATATAAAAAATGAATATATGTATAACTGAATCACTAGGCTATGTAGCAGAAATGAATACAATACTGTAAGTCAACTATATTTCAATAAAATTTGAAAAACAATAATTAATGTTGTCTATTGCACAAATGACAGATACTTGTTCAAGGTTCAACAGTAATAATATATGAACACTGTGTAACTCTTAGAAAACAATACGAAACATAACAAAACACATACATGGACATAACCAATGGATAAAATACTTACAATACTGATTATTATGGGTATTATTATATCCTATGCATGAGTATTATGATGATACTAATTAACTGATATAATAAAAAACATTTATTAAAAAACATTATATAAAAAAGCTTTCTAAAAAAAATCAGTGACACATTAATGTGGTTCAAATCATAATGGCACTAGACCTTGGTTCCTCAATTCACTCATCAGTATCCTTAACATATTATCTACTAAATAAAAAGTTTATTCAAGAAAAACTTAATTAATGCTTATATATCATGGATAATCATAAATTTTAAAATAACCCTCTAAAGTTTCAAAGCCACTAAATTATTTTCCTTAGTTAAACATGCATGTATATATAACTATGTAATAAAACTGTACATATAGCTAATTATCCACAAATAAAATATTTCTCCCAGAGCTAGGTCTAAATATTTTAGTACTGATATTACTTGGAAAAAAGTAAAAAGTTTTCCTGAGCCTAGAAAGATTAAAAACACTAACAAAGTGCAGAGAGCAAGACCAATGCATACTCTGGAGGCCAAATAGAATTTAACACATATCAATCTTGAGAAGAAGAATCACATCAAAAAAATGACAATATTCTAAAACTGAATATCAAGAGCTAAGGACTTTCTCCTAGATATAGACATTAACTACATACCTGGCTGGTATCATTGTTATAAAGTACAATAGAAAGAGATTCAAAGTGAAAGTCAAACTGGAGAGTGACACTCTGGTCCAAAGCAAGCTTTGAGTCTGTCAGATCTTCTTGCTCTGATGGTTCAAATATAAATATGAAAATTAGTAAGCTTTTAAGTATGTATATGACTTTATACATATTTTGAAAGCTAGGATAATAATTTATTATTCTAAATTTATATGATACTTTCAAGAATTATTTAAATCATGATGAAACAATTAACAAAAATGGCAATATATTCCATAAATATTTAGTACAGGGCAAAATGTACACAGACTATCTACATTAAAAATAAAAAGATGGCCTGGCAAAGAGCATTAAGACAACTTTTTTTAAAAAGCCCTACAAATGCAAGACTACTTCATTGTAGTTTATAATTATTAAAGCATTTCACTTAACTGGTTACAGGCCATTCTCAAGAGATTATGAAACTGGAGGCAGAGAAAAGTAAAATACTTTGCCCAAGAACAGACAGCTAGTCAGTAAAAGATCCTCTGCTAGTGTAGTTCGCGTCTCACTATCTTTAATTACCTATGTCATCCAATACATTAACTTTGATAGAACAGAATATAACTTAAAAGCAGAGCTGAAGAGACCTCAAATATAATGTGGGACAGGGAGTCTCTGGAATTTTGAGGTGAAAGAGACTTCAAGAAGTAATGCAGTCTTATCCCTCATCCTTAGACAGAAACTTTTTAGGCAAAGAATACATAATGCTTTCAATCCTGCTTACAAAGTGATTCTGCGATCTCTTGTGGAGATGGATTCTATTCTTTTGGTCATTTATAAGAAAGTCTATTCTTACATGTTACTGCAAGAACAAACACAGCATAACTTTAACTACATTAAGTCTTCTCCAAGCTGGAAAACGCTAGGCTTTTTCTCTTTACCTTTCCCGAAAATAAGTTACATTCCCCTCTTCATTATCTCTGTAGTTTTCCCATCAGAACTTTTTTTGTTTTCCCAAGTACCACATTAACTATACAGTTTGAGCCAGGGACACAAACTGACCACAGCTGAACATAGTGAGACTGTTAACCACATAAAGCTTGCCTGCTACCGTTTATTCATCCGTACAGTACATAGTTCCTGTCTAACTACAGCAACAGCCTACTTATCTAGCATCTGTCTGCAGGGCGGCATGAACTCAGCCTGGGGAGAGATGCAGGGAGGCCTCACTAGACTCATATAGTGCTCCTAACTATCCTGAACCAAAAACCTTATTTTGCACACTGCTCTAGGCATTTGTTTTATGACTTCAAAACCAGACCTAACTATAGGAGAAGCACTGCAGGCTTAGTATTATTTACTGGCAGCTTAATGGACCACTGCCATAACGAATAGTCGATGACTTAAGCATGATAAAAGCAGCAGTCTGGGGTCATTTATTAAATGGACAAGGAAGACTCCATCTCACTTTAGCCATGAAAACACTAACTTATTCACAGTCTAAAATAAGACATGATATTCACATAACAATTTTAAATGATGAAAAACAGTGAAATTATAAAATTATTCTATATACTTGGCCAAGAAAGCAAAAAGAAACCTTGTATGTTAGAAAAATTATCTTTTAAAAATGGCTGAATTTAAAAGGTTCAGTGACTTTGAAAGATAACAATTTTAATAATCTGGAGAATTCCCTTATGTATTCCCTTATGTATAGCCTTGACTAGACGGACCTCTGTTGGCAAAGTAATGTCTCTGCTTTTTAATATGCTTTCTAGGTTGGTCATAACTTTCCTTCCAAGGAGTAAGCGTCTTTTATTTCATGGCTGCAGTCACCATCTGCAGTGATTTTGGAGCCCAAAAAATTAAAGTCAGCCACTGTTTCCCCATCTATTTCCCATGAAGTGATGGGACCAGATACCATGATCTTCGTTTTCTGAATGTTGAGCTTTAAGCCAATGTTTTCACTCTCCTCTTTCACTTTCATCAAGAGGCTTTTGAGTTCCTCTTCACTTTCTGCCATAAGGGTGGTGTCATCTGCATATTTGAGGTTACTGATATTTCTCCCGGCAATCTTGATTCTAGCTTGTGCTTCTTCCAGCCCAGCGTTTCTCATGATGTACTCTGCATATAAATTAAATAAGCAGGGTGACAATATACAGCCTTGATGCACTCTTTTTCCTATTTGGAACCAGTCTGTTGTTCCATATCCAGTTCTAACTGTTGTTTCCTGACTTACATACAGGTTTTCTAAAAGGCAGGTCAGGTGGTCTGAATTTCCCATCTCTTGCAGAATTTTCCACAGTTTATTGTGATCCACACAGTCAAAGGCTTTGGCATAGTCAATGAAGCAGAAAGAGACGTTTTTCTGGAACTCTCTTGCTTTTTCCAAGATCCAGCGAATGTTGGCAATTTGATCTCTGTTTCCTCTGTCTTTTCTAAAACCAGCTTGAACATCTGGGAGTTCATGGTTCACATATTGCTGAAGCCTGGCTTGGAGAATGTTGAGCATTATTTCACTAGCATGTGCGATGAGTGCAATTGTGCGGTAGTTTGAGCATTCTTTGGCATTGCCTTTGGGATTGGAATGAAAACTGACCTTTTCCAGTCCTGTGGCCACTGCTGAGTTTTCCAAATTTGCTGACATATTGAGTGCAGTACTTTCACAGCATCAGCTTTTAGGATTTGAAATAGCTCAACTGGAATTCAATTACCTCCACTAGCTTTGTTCATAGTGATACTATCTCAATGCCGCTTGAATTGGGCAAATTCAACTTTCACAAATAAAGGGCAAGCATGCATCATGCAGGCAACAAGAGGTGGGCCCTCCTTTTAGAGCAATGAGCCCACTTCCTTCCCCTGGGAGCTTCAAGGCAGTCTCAGCCCCTTCTGATCTTCCACAGTAAATAATACAGCACTAGATCAGTTCACACCACATTACGCTGGACAATTAAAAAACCCACTAAATATAAATATGGAATTAACATCTAATTCTTCTCAACAATCAAAGCAAAAATCTCCATCTATTTATACCTATGAAGTGGTCAGGTCTACTGGAAATGTCTTGTCTGACTCTCACAGCCTCCTGGGTAGACTGCGTGGGGCTTGGCTGTGAAGAAGCTTCTCCAAGATTCTCCAGCAAAATTTTCATTAAAACTGTTAAGTCGTCTCTACTAAGAGCAACCTAGAAACCAACAACAGGTTACTGTTAATATAAAATAATAAAATGATGCAAAATATCTATGTCTTAACTTACGGTCTGTCCAATTAACTTCATCTAACTAAAAAAAAACAAGCGAGCTGGGACCGTAAATAGCAGGATGAAAGTATTTTATCTTGGATAGTACTAGACATTACTCCTGCGTGCAAACACGTTTTTGCTTCCACTCATATCCACGTCCCTGCTTCCAGTACGCCACTCCTCCTGCCTTAACTGTTAGGGTTACCGTAACTCATTTTGTTCTGGACCTGGGTTCCTCTCCCCTCTCCCGAGCTCCTCATCTCCATTCTGCTTCTCTCTCTTCTCATCCAGTACCAGCGTCCTCCTCCACACTGCTTACTCTCCCCCAAACTCAAAATAGGAAGACTGCTGTTCAGTTTCCAGTCTCCATCAAGAAGGGAAAAAGATGCGCTCCTGTAATGTAGTCTAATTCTCAGTACATGCGTGTCTGCATATACTTAAATCATTTAACCTGTCAAGATGATGCCTCCTAGAACAGTAACAAACGCATCTGCACAGAATTGTTAAAAGCCAAACACAGGCCAAGATGAGCATCTTGCTAATCTCCAACCTTTATAAAAAGGGGATATGTGACAAAAAGAAAAAAAAAAAGCAAGAGATTTTGAGTCAAGTAGATATGTGTCAACTATACCACTGTCAAGCTGCGCTGTTGGCTAAGTTTCTTAGCCTCCTTAACTCATTTCTTAATCTTTAAAATAGGAATAACATCATCTTCCTAATCGGTGGCTGCAGAACAACATGAAGCTGCTAGAATAAACAAAGATGCTACTGGCTGCTAAGACCCATTAAACTTTTTCATCCTTCCCTCTTTTGTGCATTTCCCCTACACATATTGGGGCTTTCCCGGTGGCTCAGAGGTAAAGAATCTGCCTGTCAATGCAGGAGATTCAGCTTCGATCCCTGAGTCAGGAAGATCCCCTGGAGAAGGAAATGGCAACCCAATCCAGTATTCTTGCCTGGGGAATCCCATGGACAAAGGAGCCAGGTGGGCTACAGTCCACAGGGTTGCAAGAGTCAGACATGACTTAGCAACTAAATATCAGTAATAATCTACACCTAGTAACAGTGGTCCAAAAGGCCTTTTTGAAGTACCTAAACCCAAATCCAAACAGGTGCATTCACAGCACCTTTTCTTGTGAACACCGCAGTACCCTGTCCCCCTCAAATTGTGCCCCTATCACCAAGGACAACACCTGATTCCCAGCCTAAATGAAAGTGTGGCAATATTTTAGCATGAGATGACGACCAGGGATTTCTTTTTTGCTCCAAGTCCCAGTCCTTAGAAAACAGACATCACTTTAACACCCCAGAACTTCTTTCTATATTCCTTCCCACTTGTGCTACCAACTGAGATATCACAGCCTCCCGAAGAACAGCTAACTTCACCACCTCCTAGTATTTGAAAAGGATCCAATGTTAGTTCTGGGATCTAATCTGAGCAAGGGAGAATTTAAGAGAAGAGTACTATATCCTAGAATAGAAAAGTCAATACTCTCAATAAACACATGCTCTTATGTATTTACTCATACGATGGACAGGGATCTCTCATTCCTATGACAAGCCTCAATTTCAACATCCTCACTAGTAGAACTCGGCTCCTTTGACCCTTCTTGCTTTATCTTAGAACCAACTCTGAAACAGTCACAGGTATCAGAACCTGCTGCACGACCGAATCTCCACGCATCTTCCACACGTCCTGTTTAGTCACTCCCCCTGTCCTTATTTCCTGCTGCTTGGTTTCTGCAGTTTCACACACAGGCACACAAGAGTCCCAAGGTTCTGAAACTTTGGCGACCATCTTTGACTAGTACCATCTCTTCCTGTGAGCCTACCTACGACCTGCTAACTACAATATTAAAAATACTGCTGTTTATATGCTTACCAACCAAACATAGTCACCTACTGAAAATGTCTGCTTTTCTAATTAAAAGAGTGTTTCTATACATTAAAAATACTATTTAAGGTGCTTTGGATGTGGTATCTAAATACTACTTTACGGGGACTTGCCTGGAGGTTCCATACTTAAGATTCTATACTTCCAATGCAGGGGGCACAGATTCAGTCCTTGGCTGAGGAACTAGGATCCCGCATGCCATGTAGCATGGTCAAAAAATTTTTTTACATAAAATTTAAAATATCACTTTTCTAATTTGTCTTAAAACTTGAACAGAATCTTCTAAAATTACTAATAATAATCTCAGTAGACTCCCTAGCGTTCAACCTCAGAGTTCTTGCTGGCTTCACCAAATATCCAACGAATAAGAAATAAAGAAAAGTGTGAAAAATTACGACACCTTCATTTTCAGCTAACAAAGCATTCCCTTCTAAACGTTTTATCACTTCTGATGTACACCGGAACTACACTGTGATCAGTGATGAAAGCCTAGCTAGCGAGCAATTATTTCACACATATACTTGCCTGCGTAGGCTTTAGTCTTCCGTTTACCTCCATTCCCGGGATTTGCGAATACCATGACGCTGCTAAATTTCGCTGTATGTTTAAAAGCATGTTGACTGGCTTTAAAATTTCAATGTCATGTTGTGGTAAGTCAGCCTGCAAAACTGCTCTGAAAGATAATTAAGAATTTATTTTATATTTCTAAAATCTACACTTTAAAATGAAGACTATCATCATATGTGTACCAGTTTCCACACAACATTTTTCCAAACACTAAAGGCCGCTATCAATTCTTTTAGAACATACTTCTTTTCACAAATTAGCCAGTATAAGTTTACAAAGCAGAGCTACACAAGATAAAGTCCATGCAATGCTGATTTCAAAGAAACAAACTGCGTGAGTATAACTACTGCACTATTTACTATCTTTCCCAAAGACTAGTAATAGCTACTAACCAATGTGGAGAGTCGGACACGACTGAGCGACTGAACTGAACTGAACTGAATGTCATACAAACAAATGTTACATCCTCCTAAAACATCTCTGAAGGACAAAGAAAGTGATGCTGTACTAAGCCCTTAGGTTTATGGTATTAGTACTTCTCCAAACTCAAAGGGAAAAGCTCACCAAACCTAGAAGTTAAACAAGCATATTGTAATAGTCATTTCTAGCCTGCCAGCCAATGAATATTTGAACCACCAAATAATTTACTCTTGTCATCCAACAGAGCCAACACTTTCCCATTTTGATTTGATAATCCATTAGATATCTTACTGAGAATTCCTAAATGTGACATGCTTTGGAAATGAGAAATAAATCTTAAATTTTATTATATTTTTAAGAAGCCTTTGTCCATGTACAGCTATGTACAAAGTAAATAAATAAATATCTAAATTAAGTATTAACCATAATCTTATAATAAGAAATTTTTATAGAGTAAAAAAACACATCATAAATTTAGTAAGACAAAGTATAGATTCTATGAGGTCTATCACTATCAACCACTAACCAAAAACCAATGGCCAAAGTTTCATGATTAGAAGAAATAAGGAATATGAACCATGAACCACTACAGTGTTTTACCCTGGCAATGATTCTATGAAAATTCTATTTCTAGTAATACATAGCTGGGGCTTCCCTGGTGGCTACGTGATGAATAATCCACCTAAAATGCAGGAGATGCAGGTAACTCCTGGGTAAGGAAGATTCCCTGTAGAAAGAAATGGCAACCCACTCCAGTATTTTTGTCTGGGAAATCCCATGGAGAGAGGAGCCTGGTGGGCTATAGCCAGGGGATGGAAAACGAGTCGGACACAACTTAGCGACTAAACAATATGCATTTGGATTATATATTTATACCTGGACAGCTTTAGCTGAGTGAGTTGGATGTCCATTTTATCAATGACGGGGGGGAGAGAATGATGTCCCCTAGAAACTACATTAAATCGGTTTTCAACTGTGATTAAACCCAGATCTGCTATAACAGCATTAGGTGATACTGAAGACTGAGGAATGATAATAACTGGTGCTTTCAAGTTGATATCCATCAAAAGGCGGAAACTCTTTTCGGCCAAGTCTTTCATGCTGGAAGCAGCTCTTTCTGCAGCCTGGGCCGTAGCTGAGCTCAAAGCTTCTTTGGCAGTTTGAAAATTGTTGAGGAAGTTCTGTGGGAAAATACTGGTATTTAGAGTTCCCCCCAAAACAGGGATTTATTTTTTAAAGGAAAAACTTTAAAAAAGAGAAGCTAAATAAAAGAGGTGATGTAAAAGAGATGTTATTTATGACCATGTACGTGAAATAAAGTTTAGAAAGATACACTCTGAGATATTAACGTGAACAAGAGTCCCTTCACTTTATGTATTTCAGAATTATTTGTTTATTGACAAATTTTTGTACCAATTCTTTTGTGTGTGAAAATAAAAATGTTTATTGAGGACTTGTTAAATGCTTTACATGTTTTTGTTTGTTTTTAAATTTATTTATTTCAATTGGAGAATAATTACTTTACAATATTGTGGTGGTTTTTACCATACATCAACATGAAACCTCCCTTTCATTCATTTAAAACCTCCCTTTTACTCATGAATGTCGGCCATTTTAACCCAAATTTACATAAAAAGATGGAGGAGAAAGCTTTACGGCTTCCAAAAGAGCTTTAAATCTGTACCTCTAGGTCATCGGAATAAAGTCTAGTTTTAGAAACTAAGGTTTTGCCTACTTATTTCTGAAGATTCTTTTCTTAAGTGTACTTCAACATGAGCAAAGGTGCTTAAGTGTTTACAATCTTGCTGTCACTAACAAGAGTCAAAAATTATTTATTTAGAGCAAGATACCATTCATCTCAATTTCAACTAAAAACAGAGACTTTTGCCAATAGAGAAAAGAACTGGAAGCAATATTCTTGATGCACATCCATTAATAACACAGATGGCTTATTTAGTTGTTTATTTAACTAACACCCCTCCAAATAAAATTACTTTTCAGAAAAATAAAACATAATGGTTTACATAGAAATGTGAGATTTGAAAGCTTTGATTAACAGTCCTGCTAAAAGAAAGGCATAGACAAAATAAACTCTTCACTTCATGAAACTTACATGGAAATAATTAAAAGAATTTTACGGCCTTGTTGATGATAATTATAATCAAAGTTGTTAAGTTCCAGTATTAGCCCCTCCAATGCCTAACGATCTCCTTAAAGGATTCTTTTAGCTAAACATCTTTTAAGGTTATCTCTCAAAACAACTAAAACTGAAAGGCTGTAACTGAAACATCAGAAAGTATTTTCAAACTATGTAACTATGTTAAAGTTAATGAATGATCCTTCAGAGTTGGTTCAAACCAATGATAGCAAAAACTCATTTAGTTATCCATCAGGTAAAGGATTCCCTTAACTGTAATAATCTATTCAGCATTTGGGAGTTTATCACACAACCCTATTTAATAAAGATTTTGACTATCTAGATTCAGATACACAGGCAAAGATATTTAGGCTTCAATGAGAAATAAATGTATTTTTAAAATAAACTTACCAAAAGAGACATGAAGAATTTATGAACATATACAATCTGAATACAACCCACTTTGAGACTAAGTCTGCCATCTACTTTAGACATATCAGCATAGGCCTTGCCTTCCGTGGCATCTGGATAAAGAGTCATTTCGAACCTAAAGACTTCATCTCCCAAAATAGAGACAGCCTAGAAGTATTAAATTAACTCGTTATTACATCAAAAGAGTTGTATCACTGTATTACAAGGTTTCTTATTACAGAGTCCTTGACACATAGAGAAGCATCATTTATATCCAAGCTTCAACAAAATACTAGTTAAAAGCACTGAACCTGACAATAACATTTTCCTAAATCTATAAGAAAAAGGTTTATCAATGGAGATATCAATCACTTAATTGGTCAAAAACACTTTTAACACATCATCTAGTCTACATACAATGTGAAAGCAGACAATGACCATATTCACGGCCAATTCCCAACAAATTGCCCGACACATGACAGATACTACACATACCCTGAACAAATGATTAAAGACATCTCCAGACACACACACACACAAAATAAATTTCAATATTGAAACATATATTATTAATTACCTTTTTGTGAATGGATGCTAAATCAACATTCGTAACTATGATATCCTTAAGTCTCGCAAACATGTCGGTTTGCTTTGGCCTCACAGAGACAGAGGCGTCCATTCCTGTGGGAAACACAACAATTTTAACCTAATCCAACTGAACTAATTCAGTGTTATTTAAATTCAATAATATACTACCAAGATAAAGAACAGATAAAATTACTATTAGACATATGTAAAGTAACAACTTAGTTTTAATAGTTTTTTAAAAAAATTTTGGCTGTGCCATGTGGTATGTCAGATCTCAGTTCTCCAGCCAGGGATCAAACCAGCTCCTCCTGCACTAGAAGCATAGAATCTAACCACTGGACCACCAGAGAAGTTCCAAAGGTAACAACTACTATGTATGAGATACCTAATAAATATTATAATATCTTTAAGTGCCGGAAGCATATCACCCATAAAATTTGTGGAAAATTTAAAACAAAAGTAACCAAATTTCAAAGACAATTAATCACAGGTCTCCAAACACAAGTAGCCTGGGCATTAACATGATCAGAATCGGTCATTTAGGACAACACCTAACATATGTTGAACCATCATTTTATAAACATTATATAAACAACTAAGAATAAATATAATTTGATGAATAAATAATATTCTTTCTACAATAAACTTTATCCAAAACACAATTTCTCTCCAAAAAATGTTTGTCATTTTCATGATTTCATGATTTCTAAAAGCATGATTTTTAAAAACACTTCTCAAAGTGAATCAGAGAATGGCTACAGCTCAGCCCCAATAATGATCCTAGATCATTACCACGCTACCCATAAACATATCCTTAGTAGTATTTGCTGAATGGAACTGATTTTCTAACTCCTATTAACTGCTTATTATGCTTATTGTGTACATGACAGGCATTTTTCTTAATATACGCAAATATGCAAACTTAATTCTCACAACAATTCCATGAATAATTATTATAACAATGTCCATTTTATAGAAGAGGAAACTCAGGCATGGAAATATAAATTAACTTGCTTAAGGTCAACCAGTAAGTTTTAGAGCCAAAATTTGAAGCTTGACAGGCTGTTTCAGAATTCATGGTATAATCCGAACTCATCTTTCTATCAGGCTGATGATGAGTAAAGCTTAGAAAATTTCTTTTAGAAACCTCTTTTATTGATGTTATATAAGTACAAAAGGCAAGGGCAATAGGACAATGACATTTTCTTTACTCAGTGAGATGTTATGCTATTCATTTCTCAGAAAATGAAAACAGAACACAAGACTAAATCTTAGAATTACTCTGAAAAAAATTTTAAAATATAAGAAATGTCTTATATCAGTTATGAATCATAACAAATTTACTTCTAACATTTCAAAGCATATCTCTGAAAAGTTTGCAGGAGTCTTCAATATAAATAAACCCAAAGATGACTCAAGATCATCTAGGGGGGTGGGATGGTGGGGGGAGGTTCAAGAGGGAGGGGATATATGTATACATATGGTTCAGATGGTAAAGAATCTGCCTGCCAACGCAAGAGACCCAGATTCAATCTGTGAGTTGGGAAGATCCTCTGGAGAAGGAAATGGCAACCCACTCCAGTATTCTTGCCTGGGAAATTCCATGGACACAAGAGCCTGGCAGGCTACAGTCCAGGGGGTCGCAAAGAGTCCGATGTAACTAAGCAACAAACACACTCATTTTTATAGCTCATTCACTTTTTTTTTTTTAATGACTGTGCTGGGTCTTCACTGCTGCACCCAGGCTTTTTTCTAGTTGCGCTGACCAGGGGCTACTCTTCTTAGCAATGCTAGGGCTTCTCATTGTAGTGGCTTCTCTTGTTGCAAAGCACAGGCTCTAGAGTGCACGGGCTTCAGCAGTTCTGGTGCAACGGCTCACCAGTTGTGGTTCCCGGGCTCCAGAGTACAGGCTCAACAGTTGTGGTGCATGGCTTAGTTGCTCCACAGCATGTGGTGGATTCCTGGAACAGGGGTTGAACCCGTGTCTCTTGCACTGGCAGGCTAATTCTTTACCACTGAGTCACCAGGGAAGCCTACTGATTCACTTTTTTGTACAGCAGAAACTAACACAACATTGTAAAGCAACTATACTCCAATAAAATATTTTAAAAATAAATAAATAGGGCTTCCCTGGTGGTTCAGCAGTAAAAAATCTGCCTGTAATGCAGGAGATGTGTGCAGGAAACACGGGTTTGATCCCTGGTTCAGGAAGATCCCCTAGAGAAAGAAATGGCAACCCACTCTAGTATTCTTGCCTGGGTAATCCCATGGACAGAGGAGCCTAGCGGGCTACCGTCCGTGAGGTCCCAAAAGAGTCAGACACAACTTAGCAACTAAACAACAAATACATAATAAAGTTTACCATTTAAAAAATAAATAAATGGAAAGTCATATCATGTTAATGAATGAGAAAACTCAGTATCATTAACATAAAATTCTCCCTAAATTGGTACAGATGCACTATAATCCCAATTAAACTACTACAAGGCTAAGAAAAAAAAAATACTACAAAGCTCTTTGTTAAAATTGGCTGCTGTCCTTGAAGTCACTAAGTCAAGTTCAACTCTTTGTGACCCCATAGACTGCTGCACACCAGATTCCTCTGTCCTACACTATCTCTTGGAGTTTGCTCAAATTCATGTCCACTGAGTCGTTGATGCTATCTAACCATCTCATCCTCTGCCATCTCCTATTCTTTTTGCCTTCAATCTTTCCCAGCATCAGCGTCTTTTCCAGTGAGTCGGCTCTTTGCATCAGGTGGTCAAAATATTGGAGCTTCAGCTTCAGCATCAGTCCTTCCAATGAATATTCAGGGTTGATTTCCTTTAGAACGGACTGGTTTGATCTCCCTGCAATCCAAGGAACTCTCAAGAGTCTTCTTCAACACCACCATTTGAAAGCATCAATTCTTCAGCACTCAGCTTTCTTCATGGTCTAACTCTCACAACTGTGAAGTTGGAAAGCTAATGGTAAAATTTATATGGAAATGCAAAGAATGTGGAATAACCAATCAGATGAGGGGGAAAATATAATTTTACTCTTACTGAAATCTTGGGAAAAAAAAAGACAAGCCATGAGAAATCTACCATACAACAAGCTCATTCTTCCTGAAGATCTAAAGAAACAAAAATACCTACACCAAGGAATAACTACTTACCATGTATTCTAATATCTGCAATGTTACACTTCTGATCACAGACAAAAACATTAAATGCATTTAATTTAGCAGTGACTTTTAAATCAAACACATCATCTTGAGAAGAGTTGCTGGATACTGAAAAGTAACAAAATCCTTGTGATCAGCAAAATGTAAAGATGATATAGCACATAAAATAATCTCAAATTCACTAAAAGTACAATATGAACTGTGAAGAAAGAACCAAAAAGGTCTCCATTAAGATTATATTTAATTAATATTATTTTAAAATCAGTTTTCAAATGCCAATCAGACAAAAACTAGCATTTTTCCATCCAAATTAAAAATAAAGGCAACCTTTATTAGCACCTGGTAAGTACAATTTTGTTAGATGGAAAACTTTACTATAACTTTTCTCATAGGAAAAAAAGAAAAATCCCTATAATAGAATTCTAGGATTCCATTAGAGATAAATTTTGATTTGGAACTTCTTTTCACATCATATATTAGATCAAAGAAAAATATTTCATGAAAAACTGAAATGGTGAATTAGTAAAAATATGTATTATTAACTATGACACATATAATACATGTTATTAACTATACAGCCAATTTCTCTAGATTGTATTCTGTTTCTCCATGAAGAATCCTAAGATAAAGTCTGTAAGAAATGAACATAAAGAGCTAAAGTTAAGGAACAAAAAGTTACTTTATAACACGTATTTGTGTCTATGTACCTGTGTCTAAGAATCACAATCAAATGGATTCCCTCCAAGTCCTGATTGATAAATATAAAATATAATTTCCTAGAGATGTGTCTTGACTGACGGAAACAATGTTTCTTATAAAACTATAAAAGTATGGGGTTATCAGTCCTTAATCACCAAGATGATAAAGGAGGTTTTTTTTTTTCCCTTAAATTTTTTTTTTCTTTTTATTTTTCCCCTTAAAATTTAAAGCAACATAATCAAACCATAAAAAACAGCTACACAGCATAACTAGAATATTGTTTCTCTGGATTAGGATTTCTTTATAGTTTATTGTGAGCTTAAATATTCCCTGTATCAGATCTAATATTACTTAACAGCTTTATACTTTAAAGATGCCAGTAATATAGATATAATGCAAACAGATAATGGTCTGAAAATTAAATGACAATATGTTAGATACTCACATCATATGATATGAAAGAAAAATAATTAAAATAATATTTGACTTAAAAATAGGCACATGTTCATTCAGGCTATACTACATCTAATATTTTCAGGGCACAAGTCATGGCATGTGCCCATATCTCTATGTGACTTAAATACAGTTTTGGTTTGAAACCAAAGTGAGTCTGTCTCTTCCATGAGATTATTCCTTTTGTGTCTTGCGAAGCTTAAACCTGTTGAGTACCAGGTAGCTTTAACTGACTGAAATGGGCCTTTGTTACTATGCATCGCTGTGATCATACTTTAATTTCTTCCTTTCTCGCTTTCACTAGAGTGAAGGCTATGGGCACATCAACGCAAGGCAAGGCAGTGAAATCAAATATAAATACATGATTAATATTAAACACTTATTTAAAATCTCTCACTAAATTTATATCAATACCCTAAGAGTAAAATCCGCTTTCTTTTGAAACCAACATAATCTGTTAAAGCACCGGAAACATTAAGGTGCTAAGTGGTCATCTTAGCTTAAAAATACAAGTTATTCAGTTCAGTTCGGTTATTACATATGATTATTAAAGTTCAGGTAGAAAGTATGAGACCGTGACTCAAAAGTTAATACCAGTTTTGGCAATGATACTTCTCGACTCCCCCATAAGTGGTTTCAGCTCCGAGTCCTTCTTAGAAGGTTCAGAGGATGGAACAGCAGAGGACAAAAAATCCATGAAGGACAGTAAAGCTTCCAAATGAAGAACTAAGTCTAAAGATGAAAATGAAACCTAAGATAATGAACAATTAGAGAGGCAAATTTCAGATATGGAAACATATTTATGACAAACTTCAACATATACAAGTAGCCCAAGAATAATTCAACCAAGGACCTTTTTTATTTGAGAAAGAATTCACTATTTGTTAATCCTTTACCAGACAATAAACTACAACTGCCAACTTCTACACATGACCATACTTCTAACCTCAAGAGAACTTGATAGGTTTTAAGTAACGATTTAGGAAGTATTATCAGCCTTAGTTCAGTCCCCTTACAGATGGTTCCAAGAGCAATGTCTGTACTGAGCCATACTTTCTGCCTGACCCTTAATTTTTTTTCTAATCCTAAAGTCAGTTAACAATTCAAGTTCTTGATGCTTCCATTAATAGGACGTCAAATAAGAGTTGTGAATAAAATTCCCTTAAAAATGTATTATTTTGTCCTCAACAAGGAATCATTCATTTGTACCTTGGAAACAAATAGTCTTTTAGGAAATCAAATAAAGTCTTGTAATAATTTTATCTCAGCTCCATATTCATTTCTTCCATCTACAAGATTAGATCTATTATTATTACCACTCTTACTCTAATTTTAGAACTCACAATCTCACAGCTAAAGATGGCTTTGAAGCTATATTTAATCATTAACATATACCCTAGCCTTATAGTGAGTTAGAAAAGACATACCTTAAGTGTTTGTTTGGTATTGTCATGAGTAGTTTTAAATTCTGGTCCATCAATGTCTGCCTACAAATAATGGAGGATTAAATCACCAGGTTGGAAACAATAAAAATTCATACATTGCAAAATATATATACATATAGTCTTTACTTTTCAAAGCATGCTATGAAAACACTATAAACATATTTTTAAAAGCAAAGAAGAATATGCCAAAAACATGACCACATAAGTAATTTTCACATTCTGTAAAAGCAAAAACCCAAACTAGGAGGAAATGATACAGGCACGGAAAATGCTAGTGCATCTGGATTATATTTTGCTTCAAATTACAATGGAACTTTGTGTACTTCCACTTATTCAAAAACATACAATTAACTCTGAAGGTTACTGAAATGATCCAAGACTGTCAGACACTTGCATAATGCCCTATAAACAACCAGTTTTAGAATAAAAAATTTTAGGGGAAAAAACTGAGATATTAAATATGGGGGAACTATATAAGTTCATACAGTCAAATATTAAAGAATTTTAGAAATGAAACTAGGTACCTTTGTCAATAACATTTTCAGAAGGGGTTCATCTGTTACATTAGAAGAGTTAATAATGTGAAGAGGTCCTCCTTTAGAGTCTAAAAGAGAAAGAGAGATCATTAAGTCTTTTAGATATTTCAAATATATTAAAAACACATCAGCCAGATACACAACATATGTATTTCTAAAACCTCAAGAGTTGGGTGGTGCAGTGGATAAGAATCCACCTGCCAATGTAGAGAACACGGATTCCATCCCTGGTCCGGGAAGATTCCACAATGCTGTAGGGCAACTAAGCCTGTGCGCCCTAGGGCACTTGAGCTACAACTACTGAGCCTATGTGCCTCAACTACTGAAGCCTGTGTGCTCAAGAGCCCGCATTCCACAACTACTGAGTCTGCGGGCTGCAATTACTGAAGCCCTTGAACCTAGAGGCTGTGCTCTGCAACAGGAGAAGCCACCGCAACAAGAAGTCCCATGCACCAGAGCAAAGAGGAGCCCCAGCTCACCCCAACTAGAGAAAGCACATGCAAAGCAATGTAGACCCAGCGCAGACAAAAATAAATAATGAAAATAAATTTGTAAAGAATTCAAGAATTGTATGCTAAAAATGGTGACTTTTACTATATGTATCATATCTCAGCAAAACTGGCTTTGAAATAAAATCCAAGATACTCCACAAAGACAAAAAACCAGCACTAGCCAATTAAAAATGATATAATATTTGGTACAACTGGTATTACTTATTTCAACAAATAAGAATATATTAAAGGACAAAGCTATAAAATACTTAAACTAGGGATTATTCTCAATACAAGTCTGCTTTACTTAAAGTGACCCCATAGAATCCCAACGGACTTTAAATACCCATATTAACTTCAAAAGTTACTTTGATGCAATTTAGGAAATGAATTTGAAAGGTTGAAGAGACTACAAAAGAATGCTAAATTTTTTCCTCTATATATTTCTGTATTGCTTGTTATTTTTTACAAGTATATATTAATATTATTAAACACAAAAAACACTGCTGTAATTTAAAAATCAAACAAAAAATTTACTTTCTAGTAAACTAACTTGCCTTTCAAAAAGGGTCCCTGGGCTCTATACCTGAGTATCGTACTTGGGTTATGATTTCCTAATATGTCAGTTCAGAGAGAACAGTTATAATATAATGTTGCCTTTTACAAGTTCTGAAGTGTTTTGTATAGACACTGGAGACACAGGCCTCATTCTTCTTTTAGATATATTCTACTTTGTGCTAAATATTTAAATATAGACTTATTTTGTGATCAATTACTACACAGAAAATAAATTTTTAATTTTTAAATATCAGATTACTTTCTATTAAATGTAATAAATTTAAATTAATTAAATAATTATGGTGACATTAATAGATATGCCTAAAGTGTATAAAAAGGTAGGGACCTCTGCCTATTAATGTATAATTTACAAAGACTATACCTCATACTTACCAGTGAACTCAAAGCATCGCATACTAATCTTTTTTAAATAAGCTTCAGCAGTCAGGTCATAGGCTTTAACTCTAGCTTCCAGTCCAAGCTGCAGGACATTTAGTTCATGTAAAGGCCTTCCCTTCTTTTCTGCTTTTTCCATCAAAGTAATCACAACCTAGAAAAAGATACTGGTATTACCATAAACTATTTCACTAATATACAATGAAGATATGTTAACAATTTAATAACCATCCAGAGTGATATAATAAAAATTCACCCAATGTAAAGATGTGCACTTCTGTGTGTCTGGAAATTGCCTAGGGTTATTTACTTTGGTGGCTCACTTATCTATTCAGACTTTTAAAGCACAGCCAATATATTCTAGTGGATTTCAAGACAGCTGTGAAAAAAAAAAAAGTGGTTCTGCCTAATTCCCAGAAGTCCTACTCTGATGGATGGTGTCAGACCAAAGTCTGAGATATACAGTCAATTTTTAAACTACTCCTAAGGCAAGGTTTCTCAACCTTGGCACCAATGACATCTGGGGCTGGTTCATCCTCTCCAGGGAGGAGCAGTCCCAAGCACTACAGGCTGCTCTGTGGCATCACCAGCCTCTACGCACTGGCTGCCAGTAGCCCTCTCTCTTTGGATGGCAACAACCAAAAATCTCTCCAGATGATGCCTATTATCAGCAAATTGCTTCCTCCCACCCTAATCACTGTCCTAGCAAAGACAACTGTAATTACATGTATCACAAATTATATTAAAAAGGATTTATGGGTTTTTCTATGTACATATGTTAATGAAGCCCATTTGCAAATAGACTGATTCATCTATCAACGTTTCGATTATCAAAGCTTAAAACTCTTCAATGACTCTTAATATCACCAGAAAAACAGCAGAGGTTTAACATTAAGGAAGTTTGTTTCAAAGCATATATTTCAGATTTTAAAAGTAGCATTTATTTGTTTAAAAATTTATTATGCTTAACTCAGAGACAGAATATAACCTCTCACAACTATTTAACGATGAAGGGATTTTTAGAGGCAATGTTTTTCTTCCAAGTCCCTCTATGTGTGACACTTTCCCACATATAAACATGTTTATGTCTGGTTCCTCTCTCTACCCTGTCCCAGTGCCCTTCCTGAATCCTGTTTCTCAGACTCCATTTTATTACTCTTTAAAAACACAACCCAAATCTCACTTCCTCCAGGAAATCTTCCCTGATCCTCTCAGACTGCTTAGATGCCCTCTTCCTACTATGAGGGCACCAAGGACGGAAACCATCTGCCTTGGTCAGGCATGATGATAACCGCTTGCCTGAACTGTCTCACAACAGAAGGTCCAATAAGGATAACAGAGTGTCCCCAAAACCTAATGGAGAGAATTCGGGATAAAAGCGGATCAAAGGAGGGAGGAGATGCCAGAGAAAGAACGCGGAAGAATTCAGGCAGGGCCAAAAGGAGGAGGAAGGAGACAATACGTCCAGCCAACCTCCCAGAAGCCCTCACACTGCTATCGACACTGGCCGAGTCATGTGTGCACCATCAGGAAGGTCCTGAGTCACCAAACGTCTCTGGTGAGCAAGATGACTGGCAGAGATAACCCAGAAACTAACCCCATTACCATAAACCCGAGACTGGGGACCATGTGACGGAACAATTCTCCTAGGTTCCCTCATCCGACTGCTCTTGGTCCAGGCACCCCTTCCCAATAAAGTCTCTTGTGATGTCAGGATATGTGTCTTCTCAGACAATATATTACTGGGTGTCAAACAAGAGCCCACTCTGGAACCCAGGAAACCCCATCCTGTAACACTACCATCACTGCCACAAGCTCCCTAGGTACACTGTTAGTGGGAATTACAAAACTGTAATTAGTGGGAATGTAATTTAATGGGAATATTACAAAAATGTTACTAGTTTTCTTGTTTGAGTTGACTCTATGCCTTTTACCTTTGTTTCCTTAGCACTCAGCCCATGCAATGAGTATCTGTTACATGTGTGAATACAGAAGAGGAAAATTCATTTACTCTTTCCTTAAGAATCGGCAGATGGACAGCAGATTAAAAATAAGATAACATCTTTTAAATTTATACACATTTTATTCTATTGTATTAATGGTTTCTAAAATTTGCAAAGAATTTTCTCAATCCTTTTCCTGTCTTTCCTACGCAAAATCCAAAGCAAGACACATTCCATCTGTCCTAAAATCATTTGAAAAGTGTGTTAGAGGGCATACTACCATTTTTTCTATGAAATATTTATCTTCCAAATATAACTCATCTTTAACAAACTCTCAAATTTATAAACATTATGCTGCTGCTGCTGCTGCTGCTAAGTCACTTCAGTCGTGTCCGACTCTGTGTGACCCCATAGACGGAAGCCCACCAGGCTCCCCCGTCCCTGGGATTCTCCAGGCAAGAACACTGGAGTGGGTTGCCATTTCCTTCTCCAATGTGTCAGTCGTGTCCGACCCTTAGTGACCCCACGGACTGCAGCCTACCAGGCTCCTCCATCCAAATATCCATTATTTATTCACCTCATTTTATAAAAACAGATGAAAATTACATACCTCTTTAATTTCAAAATTCAACAGCATATTAATGATGTTTACAGATTTTATTTCTTCCACTCCAGTTGTTGAAGTATCTTGAGAAACATGCACATCTTGTTTTAATGTAGAGATTTCAAGTGGTTCTTTAATTTCACCTAAAGATGTTTAAAAGAAATTCATTTACCTCTGTTCACACATTTCCTACATGAATACTCAGTGAGGACTTAGACAAGTACTCCAGACTTGGTGCAAGCATTCAAAATCTACAAATCAGAATTATACAGCCCCAGCCCTTGGAGAGCTCACAGTTTAGTAGAAGATACATATATACACATACATATATAGTACAAACAAAATAAGCAGGCTTCGACTAGTCACATTAAATAGACAAACGTTGACAGAATCTACGTAAGTGGATAGAAACCACATAACTAGGCAAGACACTGCTATGAGGAGGTCAAGAAAGTCTTAATAGGAGAGTTATCATTCAAGCAGAACTGAAGGATCTCCTCAAACAGAGGAGACATTCTAAGAATAAAATAAGAGGTAGCAGAAAATCACAGAGAAAGAACACATCGGGACAGGTTTTGCAAACAGAATGGAGTTTGGTATGGTTAAATCATGAGGAGAATAACAAAAATGAAGGTTTGATAAGAAAAAAAGCAGGGGAAAGTTGAAGTTTCTTATGCCATACCAAGAACCAAAAGTAAAACCAAATGACTATGGTTGTCCTGAAATTCATACCCTGAAACACAACAAAATTTGCTTTCCAAACCGTAACACACAACACTAATAACAGCTATCACTTGCTAAGTACTTACCTCTATGTAGGATGCTGTGCTAACAGTTGTACATAGACTACTAGCACAGTTAACTCTCATAACAATACTTTGAGGTAAAAACTTTATTGTTCTCACTTCCCAGATGAGCAAACTGAGGTCCCAACAAACTCAGTACCTTGTCTAGTGCTTTCCATGTGGAAAACCACTGCTGTTAATTATTACCTTTGAGAAAGCAATACACAGGGCAAGGTTTCTTAACTATCACCTTATTTTAGCACTGTTTCAGGCATAGTATGATCCAGGGGAAATAATTCTGGCAAATATTTTGCTTTTAGAAAACGATTCCTAGAATAGGCAAAGATTTCTTAAATAGAAAAAAAAAAGTCCTGATCATTTAAAAAATATGTATTACAGTTCATTAAAAGTAAATAATTCTATTAAACACAAGGCCCATTAAAATTGTAAAAAGGTAAACCAAAGATAGAAGACATTTCTACACATATACTAACATGTATACATATAGCAAATGTAACCAGCAAAGGGTTCCTATCCAGAATGAATAAATAATTCCCATACACCAATTAGGAAAAAGACCACACCTTAATAAAAATGGTCAACAGACTTGAATGTGTGCTTAGTCGCTCAGTCGTATTCGACTCTTTGCAACCCCATGGACTGTAGCCTGCCAGGCTAGCCTGTCCATAGAATTTTCCAGGCAACAATTCTGGAGTGGGTTTGCCATTTCGTTCTTCAGGGGATCTTCTCGACCCAGGGATCGAACCTGCATCTCTTTTGTCTCCTGCATTGGCAGGTGGATTCTTTACCACTGAGCCACCTAGGAAGCCCCCATACTACACTTGATCTTCTCAAGGCTGAGAAGACTTGAATGATCATGTCAAAAAAAAAGAATATCCAAATAACCAATAAGCGTATGAAAAGATCCTCAATTTCATTAGTTACCAAGGAATAAATAAAAACCATAGAGATACCACTATAGAACCAACAGAACAGCTAAATTTTACAAGACTGACAATGGCCTTCCTGGTAAGAATGTGAAAAAACTGGGACTCTCATACATAACTGGTAGCAAAGTAAATTGATTCAACTACTTGGAAAACTGTTCAGTATAACCTGGCATAAGTTACTGAAGCTAAATGTAAGCTAACATATAACCCATATACCACTGTAATTCTACTCTTAGTTGTATGTTCAAAATAAAAAAAGTAATATAACTGTACCAAAATATTGTGCAATAACTTTCATAGCAATTTTACTCATGATAGTCAAAAACTGGAAACAGGAATAAAAGGAACAAACTAGTGCTAGATATTTCAACAGACGAATCCCACAAACAAAATGTCGAATGAAAGAAGCCAAAAAAGAAAGAGTAATTTTTGTATGATTCCACTTATATGAAATTCAAAAAGAGGGAAAACTACTCTATGGTATTACAAACCAGAATGGCAGTAAATTCTGGGTGGATCTTAGGGGAGGGTGGGAGCCATAGATAAACAAGTTCACTGAATGGTACACTTTACTTTATGTATTAACATAGTTTGTTCATTGTGTGTGTGTGTTTGTTGTTGTTGTTACTGTTGTTTTTGAGATAAAACTGACTTAAATTATTGAACCCAAATCCAAAGCTGCTACTCTGTGACAACCCAGAGGGGACAGGGCGGGAAGGAAGGTGGGAGGGGGTGCAGGAGGGAGGGGACACATGTATGCCTACGGCCAATTCATGTTGATGTACGGCAATAACCATCACAATATTGTAAAGTGACTATCCTCTAAGTAAAATTTTAAAATATTGTATTAGTTTTAGGTTTTAAAAAAAAAAAATCTTGAAAATCTAAAAAAAATACAGTGGTATACCATTTTTCACTCAGCAAATTGGCAAAAAAATTTTAAATCTGATCATATGCTGTGTTAGAAAAGGCACAGGAAAACAACCTGATGGGAGTTCAAAACATTCATACTCATTTTGCGTATAAGTTCTATGAGGTTCAACTGTCAAAACAATAAGTGAAATTAGATTTTATTACATGTACTAATTAAATTATTATTTTAACAAAAACTAAATGGCAAGCCACTCCAGTACTCTTGCCTGGAAAATCCCATGGATGGAGGAGCCTGGTGGGCTGCAGTCCATGGGGTTGCTAGGGGTTGGACACGACTGAGCGACTTCACTTTCACACATTGGAGAAGGAAATGGCAACCCACTCCAGTGTTCTTGCCTGGAGAATCCCAGGGACAGGGGAGCCTGGTGGACTTCCATCTATGGGGTCACACAGAGTCGGACACGACTGAAGTGACTTAGCAGCAGCAGCAGCAAATACTCTTTTATCCAGTAGTCCTGGTATTTTCCCAACAGATAAACATGTACTTGTAAAAGTGTATGCACTAGAATAATTAATGCAACATAATAAAAGTGAAAGACTGAAGTAAACCTGACATGTCCATTAATAGGGACTTTATAAATTATGATACTTCAACAGAATTTAATACCAAGCATCCATTAAAAAGAATGAGTTTGATCTATATATAGCATATATACAGATATGGAGTGAACACCAAGATACTCTATGTATGTGTACATGCTGCTAAGTCATGTCAGTTGTGTCCTACTCTTTGTACCCCCATGAACTGTAGCCTGCCAGGCTCCTCCGTCCATGGGATTCTCCAGGCATGAATATTGGAGTGGGTTACCATGCCTTCCTTTAGGGTATGTGTATATACATAATATAAAACAGCTTAGAAAATAAATCTGGTAGTTACTTTGCCTCAAGTGAAAGGACCACTGTATCTAATAATTTAAATTCTCTTGCCTTTATATTGCAGTACAATTTTTTCAGTATCTTCGTTTAGTGGTAATTTATCAACCACCTCAGTTTTTACACCTTTATTACCATACCAGTGTGTGCATGTTCAGTTATGTCTGACTCTTTGAGACCCCAGGGACTACAGCCTACCAGGTTCCTCTGACCATGGGATTTTCCAGGCAAGAATACTGGATTGGGTTGCCATTTCCTTCTCCAGGGGATCTTCCCAACCCAGGGATCAAACCTACGTCTCCTGCATTGTCAGGTGGATTCTTTACCACTGAGCCTCCAGGAAAGCTCCAGGTATATTACTACTAAATCTTATTTAAAAGTCAGATCAAGTATGCTACATAGCATACTGTCAACTTAAATTTTTTCTTTCCTGTATGTGCAAATTCAAAACTTACTCCAGGAATTCACCACTGATCTGAAACCCTTCTTTCTGGCCTCCTCCTAACTCACGCAACTTAGAAATAACTGACAGTTTGCTTAACTTAAATGGAAACTGTCGTTTTATTCAATAGTATCTTATTTATTTTCTTGGTAATACAAATCACAGTTGTAAATATGTATTCATTTACTTCATTTTCATTGTTTATCTACCCTACTAAATTGTAAATAACATATATTATGCCACCTATTGTCAGCCTCTTACCTGTCTCCTGTATTCTTGGTTTTATTTTATTCAAATCTTCAGGAGCCTCACCAAGATTTTCTGCTAGTATTCTAAATAAAAGATTAAGATCTTCTTGATTTAGATTAACCTGTGAAATACAATGTTCCAAGAAAAGATAATTTCATTTTTAATGAAATAATTCTAATACAGAAAATAAATCCTTAGTAACAAGACACTAAGAACCAAATAATCTTAATGCTGACTAAAATATTATATAATCACTATACACTCAAGTATTTCACTACTTATTTTATGTTAAAAATCTCATTTTCAAAGATAAGACAGTGTCTGAGAAAAACAATATGACTTATGAGTCAGTATTAGCTTCATCTACTTAATCAATATGATTCTCAGTGAAAGTTAATAATGATTAAAGAAATCAGATCGCCTTTTTTTGGAAGAAATTAATTTTGGAACTTAAGTGCTACCAAGCACACATAAGCGCTATTTTTTAAACAATAACAATTTCAATGTAATAGAAAGGGTATCTTCAATATAAAAAACAGGGTTCATTCAATGCTATACTTATGGGTACTTAGATATCCCTAAAATAAAAGGTTGTGTATATAATATATAGAAGAAATAGAATTATAATATACTGATACTAATAATTTACCAGTAGATCTCTGCTAATGTGTACATATAACAAATTTAAAAGCTAAAGAACACTTAACTAAAGATTAGTTAGTTCAGTCGCTCAGTCATGTCCGACTCTTTGCGACCCCATGAATCACAGCACCCCAGGCCTCCCTGTCCATCACCAACTCCCGGAGTTCACTCAAACTCATGTCCATTGAGTCAGTGATGCCATCCAGCCATCTCACTCTCTGTCGTCCCCTTCTCCTCCCGCCCCCTATCTTAAATTCTACTAAAAACAACGAGATATTCTTGGACAATATCACACTGAAATATTTCTTATAACAATCAGTAAAAAAAAAAGTCCACATTTCATTTGGATTTATAATGAGAAAATCTTCAGTCTCAACTTTCAATAACAAGTTTTTTTCCACTCATATACTCACATTCATTGACTCAAGATGTCCTTTAATTTCCACAACAGGCACCTTGTGGTACCAAGATGCAGCTAGATTCCGATTTACAAAAAACTCCAAGTTAATGGGGTGCAACAGCTGAATATCAGGATGGGAGATTCCTGGCTGGATCACTGTCCTAATGGGAAATATAATTGATATATATGCATAAACATAGGGGCAAATGCAACATATCATTAAAAAAAATAAAGTCCAAAGTTGTTGCTCTAAATGCTGATTTGAAACACAATGCTGTTTTAGTGTTTTCTAAACTTGATTTTGCTAAAGCTGAAACTTCAATACTTTGGCCACCTCATGCGACGAGTTGACTCACTGGAAAAGACTCTGATGCTGGGAAAGGTTGGGGGCGGGAGGAGAAGGGGACGACCGAGAATGAGATGGCTGGATGGTATCACCGACTCTGTGGACATGAGTTTGAGTGAATTCCAGGAGTTGGTGATGGACAGGGAGGCCTGGGGTGCTGTGATTCATGGGGTCGCAGAGAGTCGGACACGACTGAGCGACTGAACTGAACTGAAACTTGATTTATAGTTAATCTACAAAGCACCAGCATGAACAGATTAAAATACAGCTGACTTTTGAACAACACAATCCATCGCAAAGCGTCGGACACGACTGAGCGACTTCACTTTCATTTTCACTTTTGAACAACACGAGGCAGCCGGGGGGCTAGTGGTGACAACCCTCCATGCAATCATGTAACTTATACTTTGCCCTCCATATTTTGGTTCCACTGTATATGCAGTTCCTCCACAACTGTGGTTTCAAACAACCATGGACTGTTAATACTGCATTATTTACCACTGGGGAAAAAATCTGCTTATAAGCAGAATTATGCAGTTCAAACCCATGCTGTTCAAGGGTCAACTGTATATGATATACAATTAGCCTTTAAGAAAACTTTTTTTTTAAACAGAAGATAGATGACAATAATTTATAAAAAGAAACTGATATCACTGACAATATGGGAGAATTATCAATACAGTTGTTCAAGGACTCATACATACACTGGTACAGAGATTAGAGAAAAAAATGGCAAGACGAAAAGCAAGCTATTTCTAAGTTTATAAAGCTCTTCACCAGGATTCTTTTCTTGCCTTATAATCATTCCTTTTTTACTCAAGATAGTTAAACATCCTTGGATGGGGTAGAAAATGATTTTAAAATGAATGGACACACTTTCAAATGTCCTCTGGTGTAGCCCAAGATCACATCATAATGTACACAGCATTCCTGCCAAAAATGTATAAGCTCAATTAAATCATGAGGAATCAGACAAAACTGAGACTCATTCCATGAAACAACTAGACTATACTCTTCAAAACTATCATCATCATGAAAAACAAAGAAAAGCTAAAGAAGTATTACAGACCAAATGTCTATCAGTACAGAAATCCCCCTCACTAGTACAAAATACAATTTAATGCCACATGTTACCATGGACTGAAGGGGAAATTCTTGGCCCAACTGGTAAAATCTGAATATTGAATGCATGTGCTATGTGCTCTGCCCATGGGATTTCCCAGGCAAGAATATTGGAGTGGGCTGTCATGCCCTCCTCCAGGGGATCTTCATGACTCAGGGACTGAACCTGCAACTCCTGCACTGCAGGTGGATTCTTTACCGCTGAGACAGCAGGGAAGCCCTATTGAACCCATATTGGATAATATATTATATCCATGTTAAACTTCCAGAATTTGCTAACTGCGGTGATTATGTAAGATTAAAGTCCTTGCTCTTAGAGACACATGCTAAAGTATATAGGGGCAAAGGATAAGATATCTATTCTCAAATAGTTTAGCAAAAAATGTTTTAACTTCCAGTTATGAAATAAACCTTGAGGACATAACGTATAAGATGGTGACTATAATTAATATTACTATATTGTATATTTGCAAGTTGCTAAGAGAGCAGATCTTGAAAGTTCTCATAACAACAAAAAATTTCTGGAATATGTGTGTTGACAAATGTTAACTAGACTTACTGTGGTGACCATTTTGTAACACATACAGATATCAAATTGCTATGCTGCATATCTGAAACTAATATAATCTGTCAATTATATCTCAATAAAAATAAAATTTTTAATTTTAAAATATTTTTAAAAATAATAAGTATATATACAGAATTAAAGCAAAGGTAAACAATTGGTGAATCTAGGTGAAGGATTATATGTGAACTCACAGTACTATTTTTGCAATTTGTCTGCAGGCTTGAGATTTTTCAAATTAAAAAGTTGATTTAAAGGACTTCCCTTGTGGTCCAGTGGTTAAGAATGCAGGTTCATTGCATGAACCCCTGAAATGGGACATGGGTTCAATGCCTGGTCAGGGAACTAGGATCCCACATGCCTTGGAGCAACTAAGCCCATGCACCGCAAACAGAGAGCCTACACACTCCAAAGAAAATACCACATGATGCAACAAAGAACCCACATGACACAACTAAGACCCAACACAGCCAAATAAATAAATAAATATTTTAAAATAACTGATTTAAGATACTGTTCTGTACAACAGAAGTATGTTGACTGTGAATTTCAACAGTCATAAAACTTCATAGACAATATTAAATAACACTTGAATACATAATTATTGAAAGAGCATTACCTAGAAAGCTTCAGTTCTGTTAGCTGCACATCCATTCTATCAATCACTGGAGGGTCTGAGTAGTTTTCACCAGATACCAGACTGAACTGATTCTGAACTCTGATTAACCCAAGATCAACCACTACTGCATTGGTGGAAATGGAAGACTGTGGGATGACTATAACTGGTGCTTTCAAATCAATATTGATGGAAACACGAAAGCTCCTCTGGGCAAAATCTTTCACACTTGTGGCGGCCTTTTCTGCAGCCTGAGCAGTAGCTGCACTCAGAGCCTCTTTTGCTGTCTGGAAATTGTTCAGGAAGTTCTGGAGACACAAAGTAAAAGGAGAAATTCAAACAGGAGGATAAGCACATCATTTCTAACACCATCTTCTTTTTGTTTATGTGCTAATGTTTTCCCAATAAGTAACTTTCAGTTGAGTTCTATTTTTTTAAAGTTAGAAAAGAATTACTGACTATCCACCCATATGCATGAGCTACGTGACAACAGCTAATTATAAATAGAGTTATATGGCTGAGAAACAGAGAAAAAAAATTATAAGAGATTTTGCATTTGAGAATTTAGATTCACTATGTTCCAGCAAAAACAATTCCAGCTGTAGGCACTGCTAGACATAAATCATTAAATAATTTTAACTGTTAAAGAGAGGTTTTGACCTCTACATTAATCCATAAATAACATCAATAATCAAATCAATGCATATCCTAAAATTCAAAGTTTTAAGATTGCAATCATAATTATCAGACTTGTTTAAGTACTTCTAAGTCAAAAAAATCTACAAATAAATGGTGATTTTACCAGAAGTGACATGAGGAATTTATGGAGATAAACAATCTGAATACAGCCAACACTGAGTGATACCACACCATCCACCTTGGACATGTCAGTATAGGAATCCCCCTCAGTGGCATCTGGATACAAATCCAAGTTAAAATGAAAGACCTCATTTCCCATTATTGACACAGCCTGAAAAGCAGAAATGTGGATGAACAGTGACAATGACAAAATTAAATCCCTACTGAAAAGTGTTTACAATCATTGTAGAAACATTTTTCTATCAAAATATATTTCATTAGCATTAAAAAAATAAAATATATATTAAAATAAAATCTCTCATTCACAAAAAATATTAATGATTTACTGTCACCTACTTTTTTATGAACTGTCTTAGGATCAACATCTGTGACAATAATATTTTCCAATCTGGCAAACAGTGACTGCTTTCTTGACTGAAGAGAAAGGGAAGAATCGAGTCCTAAAAAGAAGGGTATTATTTTAATGTCTATAGATACCATAATAAGATCTTAAGATTTTTCTTCTATTGCATAAATTTATTTTGTAGGTGATATTTCTATAAATTTAGCAATGTCTGAACTCCCAATTGCAAAGTGCAATATTAGATATTTTTGGTTTTATAAACAATGAAGCATATAAATTCTTTAAAAAATAATTATTTGAACTTTCAACCTTGGGAAGAAACTACATCTAGTGCAAATAGATTATCTTAGGATTTTAGTAAATTCTTTATACCTTATATCCAGTCATTTACATGGAGACTATAAAAGTTTCATGAATCAACTTCAGATTAGTAGATGCACTGCCAGCTCAGAAAGAACAAAGAAAAAGCCTAGTTTTCTGGATTTTAAGTTCTACAAGAATTGTATTACACGTATTCTTTACCTTTACCAGATCACAATGAGCTTGTAAAGAGAGTCAGAGAAAAAAGCTAGACTCATTTTAGCAGCTTTTGCCTAAACGAACATAATGGGCTCTAAGGATTTGTTCTTCATAAGGTTGCTTTGTATTTGTACCAAGCTAGGAAGGAACCTTGATAGTATATTGAAAAGCAGGGACATTACTTTGCCAACAAAGGTCCATCTAGTCAAACCTATGGTTTTTCCCGTGGTCATGTATGGATGTGAGAGTTGGACTGTGAAGAAAGCTGATCACCGAAGAATTGATGCTTTTGAACTGTGGTGTTGGAGAAGACTCTTGAGAGTCCCTTGGACTGCACGGAGATCCAACCAGTCCATTCTAAAGGAGATCAGTCCTGGGTGTTCATTGGAAGGACTGATGCTAAAGCTGAAACTGCAATACTTTGGCCACCTCATGCGACGAGTTGACTCACTGGAAAAGACTCTGATGCTAGGAAAGGTTGGGGGCAGGAGAAGGGGATGACAGAGAATGAGATGGCTGGATGGCATCACCAACTCTGTGGACATGAGTTTGAGTGAACTCCGGGAGTTGGTGATGGACAGGGAGGCCTGGCGTGCTGTGATTCATGGGGTCGCGGAGAGTAGGACACGACTGAGCGACTGAACTGAACTGACTGAACTGAAAGGAAGGAAATGGTAACCCACTCCAGTATTTTTGCCTGGAGAATCCCATGGATGGAGAAGCCTGGTAGACTACAGTCCACGGGGTCGCAAAGAGTCGGACACAACTGAGCGACTGAACAGAACAAAACAGAACGGAAAGCATATTCACAGACCTTAAACTGAATTCTGGGTTGACACTTAGCTCAGCTCATCAAGAGCATCCCTACATTGACATGAGTATTCCTTTCACCTCTGAGACAACTCGTGTGTGTGCGTGCTCAGTTACTCAGCCGTGTCTGATCTTTGTGACCCCATGGACTGCAGTGCACCGGGCTCCTCTGTCCATGGGATTCTCCAGGCTAGAATACTGGAGAGGGTTGCCATTTCCTTCTCCAGAGACAACTCTCAAAAAGGTCCAAATCACCAGTATATGTGGTTCAGCTCTTGAAGAGTTAAAAAGAAAGTATGCAGTCCAAATAAGCCAGTTTTCAAAGCTCAGAGGCTTCCGTTTGTGTATATGGTTTAGCACTGCAAAAGAAATCTTATCTTTTCAATGATTTTCAATATCATGAGAACTTTTACCTTGAATCTTGATTTCAGCAATATTGTTCTTCTCATCGCAAACAACAACACAGAAAGCATTCAATTTGGCAAACAGCCTGAAGTGAATAATGTCACTGTCTTTAGAGGATACAATCACTGCAAATAAACAAAGCAATTCTATCACAATCCTATTCTAGGATTACATATTCTATGAAGGGTTCTTCCCTATATTAAGTGTTCTGCTTAAAATAATTACAGAATTCTCAAGTTCTTAAAGATTTCAAAACACTTTTTCGCTTTATATATTCTGTAGTTTGCATTTGCAATAGTGAGGTGTTACTTTTATAATGTAAAAGAAAAAAACATTTAAATAAATAGAAGGACACTGAAACTCAAGGAAGCTAAATAATGTGCCTATGGTCCCATAGTTTACATAGCAGAGTCAGGATTTGAACTGAGTTCCTTCTGATTCAAAAGCCAGGCTCTTTTCCAATTCAATGATATCCTTGTACCCTGGCCCTCCTGTCTGTGGATCTTGATTTCCTTATCGGCAAAATGTTAGATACGATTAATCCTCTAAGGAGCCCATTCAGGAACCACTAAGAGAGGAGGAAGAGCTCAAAATCAATAAAGGTTTTCTTCCCTCAGTACCTTCATAAAGGCACTGACCATCAACAACAAAATAAGAACAAAAACAGACATTAAAAAAAAAAACAATATTAATCATTTATCTAACATATCAGGCACCCACAGAAGATTTAGTTTGAAGAAAAGAACAAAGGAAGGGAAATGGCATGCAAATGACTAACTAGATGGTCTCTAAGATTTCCCATTTGGCTCTACAATTCTACAACCCTTTCTAACAAGAAACAAACCATGTTTTTCATACCCTTCTGCAGAGCTGAATTTTTTTGTTGCTTTTCAGTAGAAACCTGTATGTCCTTGGTATCACTTATGTTTTGGCCATCTGATGGAATAATGGTTGTCAGGTAGTTAATAGAAGAGAGAAGAGCTTGTGTATGCAGCAACAGATTTAAAGATGAAAAAGCCACCTAGAAATATTTTAGAAAGAAAATTACTTTCCCGGGCCAGCTGTACCAGTAGTCTCCATATGATTAATGCAAAAAGCTCCTAACTAGGTTTGCATCACTGCTTTATACTGCTTGGAAGGAAGGAAGAGGAAAGGAAGACTTACAACCCACAGTCCTTAAACAGGGATGATATGCAGAATAAATTACACTTAATATATTTTGGGGATCAAGGTAATCTAATTACTCCACTCCCCAAGCCTAATTATCATAGAGCATATAATCTGCCAGTAATGGTCATTCTAATATTCCACATATACATGGCTGTTTTGAATCTTCAAAGACTGTTTATTATGATTATATAAAATATAAGTTAGCACAAGATACTCCAGAATCACCATGTGCTACCCCTATGTCAAGAAATTATTTTAAATGTGATATGCATGAGATTTAAATATAAAAATGCAATTAAGAGTGACTCCAGTCACTGATCTACCACAATTATGATCTTATCATTAAAAAAAAGAATACATAACTCATAGGAAAAAATATATTTTTTAAAACAATAACTCCAGAAAGCTAAAATAGAACACAAACTAATTTAAAGACTATATGATTTTCTAAAAGCAAATTAATTGTTTTTTAATTTATTTGGCTCTACCAGGTCTTAGTTGCAGCAGGCAGAAGATCTAGCTCCCTGACCAGGGATCAAACTCAACCCCCCGCATTGGGAACAAGGAGTCTTAACGACTGGACCATCAGGAAAATCCCAAAGTGAAATTTAAAAAAAAAAAAAAATTCACTTTTTATTCAAAAGAATTTGTCTTCATTGCTTGAAAACACTAAATGGACATAAAACTTATTAAAAGGAAAAATCATTATTTAATAGATTCTCCCACGTCACCAAGATATAATCTGAAACTTGTTTCTCTCATTTTCTCTTTAATGTTTCCTAAAACAACATTTTGCCTCTTCTTCCTCTGTGACTACCTTAGTGTGGCTCCAGAGTACTCAATATCTCTCCTTGCATTTCACATTCTTTCTGAGCCCTGCATTAAATGACAGTGTCTGGTTTGTTCAGGATCCTGTCGGTTCTTTGTCAATTAAAGTTCCCCTTCTACAGCATTCCCTCCTTTAGAAATCATCTGAATGTGATACAGTAAGTTAAAATAAGAGCATTATTATCCTGAATCATAAACACAGAGTATGAAAGACATTTATGAGGTTTAATTTATAACTTCTAATGGTTCCTCAAAGGATACTTAACACTTCCAGAGTAGGTTATTTCCAAATAGGATAATAGAATTTCTCACCTTAAATGTTTGTTCAGTTTTTTCAAAGGTAGTTTGAAAACTGGGTCCATTCTTATCAACCTAAAAAAAAAAAAAAGTTCTAAAGAAGGAATTAAGACCAAAGTAACCAAATCATTTACTTATAATCATTATTTATATTCAGTTACAACTGTATTTTTAAATACATTATATATTTAATTTTATTATCATTATTTTAAAGTTACATCCAAATCTATTTATTATAAGAGTACAAATTTGTCCTCCTCCTTTAAACAGAGGAGAACATGGCATCATTCACTTTTGGGAAACGGCTAGGGATCAGAATGATAAACTATGAAGGCTAGAAGGTTTCAAGGTAGTCTAGCCCATCTTTAGAAAGTGAAAGAAAGTAAAAGTCGCTCAGTCGTGTCTGACTCTTTGCAACCCCATGGTCTATACAGTCCATGGAATTCTCCAGGACAGAATACTGGAGTGGGTAGCCTTTTCCCTCTCCAAGGGATCTTCCCAACCCAGGGATCGAACCCAGGTCTCCCACACTGCAGGTGGATTTTTTACCAGTTGAGCCACAAGGGAAGCCCAAGAATACTAAAGTGCGTAGCCTATCCTTTATCCAGGGGATCTTCCCAACCCAGGGATTGGACCGAGGTCTCCTGCATTGCAGGAGGATTCTTTACCAGCTGAGTCACAAAGGAAGGCCAGCCCATCTGTTACCTAATGTTTAAATCCCATTAGAAAGTCTTCAACAAGTCTATTTTAGGATATCTCCAGGAAAAGAAATCTCATTTTCTTAGAACTCCAAACTTTAGAGAACTTTGATTTAATGAGGTCTTCACACTGAATCAAAAACCCATCTCCCATCATAATTACCAACTGGTTCAAGTTCTGTCCCTCGGGAATACATAAATTCAAAGTTTTACCTCCTGTAAGAAGCCTTCTGGCTAGATCAGTATCTCTGCCTCCCCACGCCCACAGCGCTTTGTGTTTTTCTTTATTAAAGAATCAAACACATATTTTAATTGTTGTTAACCTATCTCCCTACTGGTCTACATATTCCTTAAGAACAGAGAATGTTTTACATCTCTGTATCCCAAATGCGTAACAAAATCTGACACAAAAGACATTCAATAAATAGTTATTGAATGATCAAACAAATAAACTAATCTTGAATGAAACAAAATGCCATCAGTTCCTGCAGCATTCTTCATATAACATACTTTTGAGTCACTTCCAAACACCCTGGCAGTTCTCTACTCAGTCAAATCCAATTTGACTGCATCCCTTCTGAGATAGGATATACCCAGCCAAATGTCACCTACACAAGCAATGAATGGAGGTGGATGAATGTGACCCCGAAGATAGAACTTATTTCATCCCAGGCTTCCATCTTTGTCGACAAGAAGTCTGGCTTTGTAAAATCCTAGTCCTGTACTTGAGTGAAAGAGAAAGAAGGTGTACAAATGGAAAGAGAAACAGTAGATATCCCTGTGATTCAAAGCTATGACACAAAACAACAGCCTTTAATAATCTACTCTCATCTTTTCTCTCCCAGAGGATAGTTTAGAGTATTAAAATAAATATATAAACATTCTATGACCCTTACCTTAACGTACTCCACTTTTAAAAGATCTAACCCAGGTTTGTCAGAAGAGCTAATCAAGTGAAGTGGCTTCTTTTTAGATCCTGGATTAAAGAAAAAGAAAAAAAAAAAAGTATTTCAAATAAACTGCTAACAGGTACTACCAGATATCCTCTATACCCTCATGGAGATATACCAGTCACTGCCTCCAGAAGCCAGGGAGGGAGACGTGATTTATCCACTTTTATCCATCTTTTATTATTTGCAGTCTTATAACTCCTGTTTATGATAGCTTAGAATTTCCACTGGAATAATCTTCTCTAAGGGAAACAACAGCCTAGGAAATTACTGTGGATTCATTCCTTCATTCCTCAAACATCCAAGGAGTACACAAGATGTACCCTGGAACGAATAAACCATAAAAGCTACTGAGAGAATTAATTTTATGTCCCATCATTTTAATTTTTATAACCTGATGCTGTTTCTGATATACAAACACAACTGAATTGAAAGAAGAAGGATTTCAATATTATAAGACCAGAGATAAATTCCAAGTTTTGCCCATTCATAAAATGCATAATCTTGAGTAAGCCACTTAATCTCTATTTAACCTTCTGTGTTTGTAAAATGGGATACGCCCTATATAATGGGGATTTATGTGGACTCTCTGAGGCAGAAGATCATAGTAGTTAAGAATATACACCCAAGGCCAGATTTCTAGGGTTTTAATCATGTTTAAGTCACTAACTAGCAGTGTGATCTTGGGTAAATTATGTAACCAATTTACAACTTCATTTCCTCTTGTGTAAGCTAGACATAATACCATTGCCTATCTCATAGCATTGTTATAGGGTTAAATGAGTTAATATTTATAAGATGCTTAGAACACTTCTAGCTATCATTTATTATAATTACTAAATAAATATAAGTGTTTCATATACTCAAAAGTGATACTAAAGCTGTTATTGTCTATTATTTTTATTTTTATGGCTATTACCTTGAATTTCATGGTAATCCAAGCTGATTTTCTTTAAATAAGATACCGCAGTTAAATCAAATGTTCTCATTGTAGCCTCTGTTCCTAACTGAGTAACATTAAACACTAGAATTGTATCTTCTTCCTTCTGTTGTTTGGTAAATTCCAGAATCACCTAAAACAATCAGGATAGCCAAAGAAAGTACTTTGAATCATACTTAGAAACAAAAAATCCTTCTTTATATATATCATCGAGACAATAGTAGAAATTTTGCTTATACTCTTCTATTACTATCAAGCTATTTACCATGGTTGGATGCTATCATCTTAAACTCTATAATTGAGAATATAACTACATCTATCTAGAAATTGTGATGAAATTTTACAACCTTATTGATTTACTCTTTTAATTTAGTAAAAATAGAACTAT
Source organism: Moschus berezovskii (assembly GCF_049115385.1). Taxonomy (NCBI): domain Eukaryota; kingdom Metazoa; phylum Chordata; class Mammalia; order Artiodactyla; family Moschidae; genus Moschus; species Moschus berezovskii. The sequence continues at coordinate 56,074,783 of NC_142468.1, forward strand.
ATGAATTCTTCCTTAATACGATTTTCTAAAACCTATACCTCAAAACTAAAAGTCATGTTTGGTGATAAAAGAATCATCACCATTAATGTAAAAAGTAAGACAAGGATGTTTACTATTACACTACTATTCAGATTTACTGCAGAAATGGCAGTATATTTAGCCAACAAAAATAAAACATATATGTTTTTAAAAACATGCAAGTTCTTTGATCTCCATCAAGAGATGGAGGTCTTTGTCTCCTCCCTTAGAATTTGGGCAGGGTTATAACTGCTTCAATCAATAGAGTTACAGAGTACTATAAGGATTTCCAAAGTCAAAAAGGCCATGAAACATCAACCTAGGGTTTCTCATTCTGGGGGAAGCTAGTTGCCAGATAAAAAGTTCAGCTACCCTGAAGTTGCCATGCTCAGGAGGCCAAGAGTTGGCACTGTGGTCAACAATCCCAGCTGAGCCCCCAATCAAGATCCAGGATCAACTGCCAGCCTCATGAATGAGCCATCACTGAGGCCCTCTGAGTGTTCATTCAGGTCACTGCGACTCCAGTCAAATCTGACTAAAAGCACATGAAAGACTACATGCAAAAATTACTAAATGGGCTCTTCCAGAATTCCCAACCCACAAAACTATTAGCAAGATAAAATAATTGTTTTGGGCTACTACATGTTGGGAAAACCCATAAGCCAGCCATAGTAACTAGAATAATACAAATGCCAGAGGAAAAAAAGCAAAAACTATTATTATCAGCCGTGATATAAACATATATCTAAGAAAAATCAGAGTGTCAACTGAAAAACAGAAACAGTAAAACAGTCCTGTAAGAGAATTCAATACACAATTGAGATACAAAAATAAATTTCAAATAAATCAGTAATTTAAATGAAAGCATTCAAATCATATAATAATAAAATCACGGGTAAATATTTTTGTTATTGTTTAGCTGCTCAGTCGTGTCCAATTCTTTGTGACCCCATGGATTGCAACACACCAGGCTTCCCCTTCCTACACTACCTCCCAGAGTTTGCTCAAACTCATATCTATTGAGGCAATGATGCCACCCAACCATCTCATCCTCTGTCTCCCCCTTCTCCTCCTGCACTAAATCTTTACAGCATCAGGGTCTTTTGCAATGAGTCAGCTCTTCACATCAAGTGGCCAAAGTACCACAGCTCCAGTTTCAGCATCAGTCCTTCAAATGAATATTCCAATGAATATTCAGGAAGTGAATATTTCTTTGAGGATTGACTGGTTTAAAGCATCAATTCTGTGGTGCTTAGCCTTCCTTATGGTCCAACTCTCACGTCCATACATGGCTACTGGAAAAACCAGAGCTTTGACTAGATGGACCTTTGTCAGCAAAGTGATATTTCTGCTTGTTCAATACACTGTCAAGTTTTGTCATAGCTTTTCTTCCAAGGAGCAAGCATCTTTTAATTTCATGGCTGCATTCACTGTCCACACTGATTCTGGAGCCTAGGAACATGGGCTGATTCTATTATTGTTCTACCATCCATTTGCCATGAAGTGATGGGACAGCGGAGAAGGCAATGGCAAGCCACTCCAGTACTCTTGCCTAGAAAATCCGATGGATGGAGGAGCCTGGTAGGCTGCAGTCCGTGGGGTCGCTAAGGGTAGGACAGGACTGAGCGACTTCACTTTCACTTTTACACACTGGAGAAGGAAATGGCAGCCCACTCCGGTGTTCTTGCCTGGAGAATCCCAGGGACAGGGGAGCCTGGTGGGCTTCCGTCTATGGGGTCACACAGAGTCGGACACAATTGAAGTGCCTCAGCAGCAGCAGCAGCGGCAGATGGAAGCAGATGCCATGATCTTAGCTTTCTGAATGCTGAGTTTTAAACCAGGTTTTCATTTTCTTCTTTCACCTTCATCAAGGAGGTCTTTAGCTCCTCTTTACTTTCTGTCATTAGGGTGATATCATCTGCGTATCTGAGGTCATTAATATTTCTCCCAGCAATCTTGATTCCAGGTTGTGCTTCCTCCAGCCCAGCATTTCTCATGATGTACTCTATATATAAGTTAAATAAGCAGGGTGAAAACATACAGCCTTGACGTACTCCTTTCCTGATTTCGAACCAGTCCATTGTTCTAAACAATGGCTTCCCTGGTGGCTCAGAGGTTAAAGCCTCTGCCTGCAATGGAGGAGACCTGGGTTCGATCCCTGAGTCGGGAAGATCCCCTGGAGAAGGAAATGGCAACCCACTCCAGTATTCTTGCCTGGAGAATCCCATGGACGGAGGAACCTGGTGGGCTACAGTCCACGGGGTCCCAAAGAGTCGGACACGACTGAGCGACTTCACCTTCACTTTCCATTATTCCATGTTCATGCTGCTTCTTGACCTGAATACAGGTTTCTCGGGAGCCAGGTAAGGTGGTCTGGTATTCCCATCTCTTGAAGAATTTTCCAGTTTGTTGTGATCCACTCATTCAAAGGCTTTAGCATAGTCAATGAAGCAGAAATAGATGTTTTTCTGGAATTCCCTTGCTTTTTCTATGATCCAACAAATGCTGGCAATTTGCTCTCTGGTTCCTCTGCCTTTTCTACATCTAGCTTGTACATCTGGAAGTTCTTGGTTCACATACTGTTGAAGCCTAGCTTGAAGGATTTTGAGTATGACCCTGCTGGCATGTGAAAAGAGCACAACTGTGAGGTAGTCTGGACATTCTTTGGCATTGCCCTTCTTTGGGACTGAAATGCTAAACTCCCTAAAGCTAGAATATGAAGGAAAAAATTAGATAAATTTCACTATATAAATATTTAAAAATTTGGAATGGCAAAAAAAAAAAAGGTCAAATTGGGAAAAATATTTCAAATAGCACTACTATTTTTTCTTAATGATTTTGATTGCTTATCACTTTAGTTCATTAACTCAGTACTTTAAAAAATATTTATTGAGCTTCATCTCCCATGTATAAGAGAGTGCCAGACAATTAGAACATCAAAATAACCAGGACAGACAAGGTCCCTGTCTTCATGAAAATTACATTTTAGGGATGTTAGGGGAAAGCAAAGGTTACTCTGCTGTGTTAGGTGGTCAGGCCTTTCTAGCAAGTTAGCATTTCTGAAGGAAGTAAAGAATCAAGTCATACAGGAAAAGAGTTTTTCCAGGCAAAGGAAACAGCAAGCACAAAGAATGTGTGCTGGTGCACATAAGAAACAAAAAAAGCAAGCATAAGCTCCACATGGCAAGAAATTTGCTCACTGCTGTAGCTCTATTATTTAAAATGATGCCTGGTATCATTTGTTGACATTGATAAATATTTATCGAAGGAATGAATGAAATGTGGCTAGAGCAGAATGAGCAAGGCAGAAGAGAACTGCAGATGAAGCCAAAGAAGTCACATGGTGTGACTTGTAGATCATGTAAAACACTGTAGTCATGGGAAGAATTTTGCCCTTTACTGTGAGTGAGATGGAAAGCCTCTATCGGGTTATGAGCAAAGCAATGGCATGATCTGACTTTCCCTGTGCAGAGAACAGAGTACACAATAGAAGCAGAGAGACAGTTAAGAGCCTTCTGCAATAGTCCAAGCAAGAGATGATGATGACTCGGATTCTGCAGAAGCAATGGAACAGAAGGGAAATCATTTGAGAATCTTATGAAGGTAAAGTCAAGGGGTTTTCTAATATGTTAGATGGAAATATGATGGACAGGTAATTCAAAGAAGGCTGAACATGGAGAACACATCTTTCTTTAAACAAATTCCAATAATACTCAGGTATAAAACAGTCACTAAGAAACACCTCCTTTTTACACCTTTTCTGTTTTATTCCAAAGCAACAGATTTTCATTTAAAATTCCTTAGTACATAAAAAGCAAAGAGGCAAAAACGAAAAACTATAATCTCAGCGTGCAGAGAGGAACACTATCATTTATTTTAAAAAGGTGTGTTTGCATGTGTTTAATTTCTAAATAGAATTATATCCTTGGAACTGTAACCTCTTTTTTCTCCCCAAATAAAAATATGCTATGAACATCGCTCCAAGTCAATGTTTCCTTTTATTATTACATAACTTAATGACTATAAAAACAATATTGCAAATGTAGGTTACTTACATTTTTCTAAATTATAAGCATGAAAATAAACTATATTATTTAGATTAAAAGTTGAAAAACCTGAAGTAAATATGTAAATATGTCACAGAAATTTTCTACACAAAAGAAAATCCTAATCGAGAGTCTACAGCTTTACCACAATAGATCAGATATACTGTAGATCACACATATCAGTTTTTACAAAATAACATTTTACTTTCTTAGAACTATGTGTGTGTATGTGTGTGTATACACACATGCATGTGTGTGTGGCAGTAGGAAAGATAGAATACCACATTTTAAATATATTGAATGTTTGGGTTTAGCATGAGACCATTTATAAGGACAGCAGTAACAAAAATATATTTATGGACAACCAAATACACATACCTCTTTAACTTCAAACTTTAGTAGAAGATTAATGAGCTCCTCATTTGGGACCTCAGGAACTTTTTTTACATCTGACGCTTTCGTACTTTTACTAGGCTGTATGTCTCCATCCTCAGCATCAAAATACTCATCATCAGATTCTAAAGGAAGAAAACTGACTTGAGAGAATATCCATCGAAAACTGCGTAAAACACTCAAACTGAAATAGCTCAAAAGTAAACTTCATTTATTAGACAAAACCTTTATATTCAGAATCATAATACAGCTTCTTTCTAAGTCCCACAAAGTAACTCAACCTGGAATGGGATAATCATATATAAAATCAAATCGTCTTTCTATTTCCTTCTTCAACATTCTGATTGCTTTTCAATTCCGCTTATTCATTCACTTTTCAATAAAATATTTATTGGGTATCATCTATTACATATCAGTCTGTACTAGCCACTAAGGATACCAGAGTGACCAGAACAGACATTATCCTTGCCTTCATTAAGTTTACATTCCAGTTCTAAATCAAAAAAGATGAATTAGACCAGAGATAAAGAAAAGACTCAAGTAGAGATCAGGACCAAAAAAAAAAGGAGCTTATTTAGAATCTTAAACACTATCAACCACACTCTCATAGAAACAAAGAAACTCAGCCATAAATAAAAATAAATGATTTAAAATCTCACTGTTGGTTAGTAGCAAAACTAGAAATAAAACCAGTCAAATACTACAACACTTTCACAATTCTTGTATTTTGCTGAAATTGCATTTCAATATACTAATTCATAGAATTGTGTTTAATAAAGAACATTTTACTCTCCTTACCTGATTCAACGCCATCCAGCAACAAGGGCGTACCAAGGAGGCCTTTTGTTCTAGTTGATATAATAGGAATTGAGGATACCTAGCAAATAATACAAAAAGTTTTCTAAAAATACTAATTTACAAATATACATAAATGAGATAAATACTTAAAAAGTAATAGAAGTGAGTGAGAGCTGGAAAGACACATATACAGCACACAAATCTTCCAGCAAAGCCCACTTTCAGTTCAGTTCAGTTCAGTTCTGTTCAGTCGCTCAGTCGTGTCCGACTCTTTGCGACCCCATGAGTCACAGCACGCCAGGCCTCTCTGTCCATCACCAACTCCCGGAGTTCACTCAAACTCATGTCCATCGAGACGGTGATGCCATCCAGCCATCTCATTCTCTGTCATCCCCTTCTCCTCCCGCCCCCAACCCCTCCCAGCATCAGAGTCTTTTCCAGTGAGTCAACTCGTCTCATGAGGTGGCCAAAGTATTGGAGCTTCAGTTTTAGCATCAGTCCTTCCAATGAACACCCAGGATTGATCTCCTTTAGAATGGACTGGTTGGATCTCCTTGCAGTCCCAGGGACTCTCAAGAGTCTTCTCCAGCACCACAGTTCAAAAGCATCAAATCTTTGGTGATCAGCTTTCTTCACAATCCAACTCTCACATCCATACATGACCACGGGAAAAACCATAGCCTTGACTAGACAGACACACTTTACAATCAACTCAGTCCATTCTAAAGGAGATCAATCCTGGATGTTCATTGGAGGGACTGATGCTAAAGCTGAAACTGCAATACTTTGGCCACCTCATGCGACGAGTTGACTCACTGGAAAAGACTCTGATGCTGGGAAAGGTTGGGGGCAGGAGGAGAAGGGGACGACGGAGAATGAGATGGCTGGATGGCATCACCGACTCTGTGGACATGAGTTTGAGTGTACTCCGGGAGTTGGTGATGGACAGGGAGGCCTGGCGTGCTGTGATTCATGGGGTCGTGGAGAGTCGGAACGACTGAGCGACTGAACTGAACTGAACTGAAATAATGGTTGGCTGGAGTTTACTTATTATTAAGACTACCACTTTCATTCAAAAGGGCAGAATCATATACTAGTAGGTAAATTTGCCTATTATTGTGTCGTTCAGTTGCTGTCTGTTACAATATTAACCCTACATCTTTTTCAAGGTTTCTGGAAAATAGTATCAATATTAGTTGGCTATCTCAAATTTCATTTCAAAATACATGGAAGCCCAAAATATATTTCATGTTATAAAGATCAATTCCAAGTAAAGTGATCTAGGACTTTTAAGTCTAACACACACGAAAACTTTATAATGATCATTATGTTTTAAAACATCTTAAAGAAGATTTCTATGTCTCTAGTTCAGTTCAGTCTCTCAGTCATGTCCGACTCTTTGCGACCCCATGGACTGCAGTACACCAGACTTCCCTGTCCATCTCCAAATCCCGGAGCTTACTTAAACTCATGTCCATCAAGTCGGTCATGCCATCCAACCATCTCATCCTCTGTCATCCCCTTCTCCTGCCCTCAATCTTTCCCAGAATCAGGGTCTATTGAAATGAGTCAGTTCTTCTCATCAGGTGGCCAAAGTATTGAAGTTTCAGCTTCAGCATCAGTCCTTCCAATGAATATTCAGGACTCATTTCCTTTAGGATGGATTGGTTGGATCGCCGTGCTGTCCAAGGGACTCTCAAGAACCTTCTCCAACACCACAGTTGAAAAGCATCAATTCTTCAGTGCTCAGCTTTCTTTATAGTCCATCACTCACATCCATACATGACTACTGGAAAAACATAGTTTTGACTAGATGGACCTTTGTTGACAAAGTAATGTCTCTGCTTTTTAATATGCTGTCTAGGTTGGTCATAAGCTTCTTTTAATTTTATGGCTGCAATCCATCATCTACAGTGATTCTGGAGTGCAAAACGATAAAGTCGGTCACTGTTTCCACTGTTTCCCCACCTATTTGCCATGAAGTGATGGGACCAGATGCCATGATCTAAGTTTTCTGAATGTTGAGTTTTAAGCCAACTTTTTCTCTCTCCTCTTTCACTTTCATCAAGAGGCTTGCTAGTTTTTCTTCGCTTTCTGCCATTAAGGGTGGTGTCATCTGCATATCTGAGGTTATTGATATTTCTCCCGGCAATCTTGATTCCAGCTTCTGCTTCATCAAGTCTAGCACTTCTCATGATGTACTCTGCATATAAGTTAAATAATCAGGGTGACAATATACAGCCTTGACATACTCCTTTCCCAATTTGGAAACAGTCTGTTGTTCCATGTCCAGTTCTAACTGTTGCCTCTTGACCTGCATACAGATTTCTCAGGAAGCAGGTCAGATGGTCTGGTATTCCCACCTCTTTCAGAATTTTCCATAGTTTGTTGTGATCCACACAGTCAAAAGCGGACATCGTCAATAAAGCAGAAGTAGATATTTTTCTGGAACTCTCTTGCTTTTTTGATGACCCAACGGATGCTGGCAATTTGATCTCTGGCTCCTCTGCCTTTTCAGGATCTAGCTTGAACATCTGGAAGTTCACGGTTCACATATTGCTGAAGCCTGGCTTGGAGAATTTTGAGCATTACTTTACTAGCATGTGAGAAGAGTGCAATTGTGCAGTAATTTGAGCATTCTTTGGCATTACCTTTCTTTGGGATTGGAATGAAAACTGACCTTTTCCAGTCCTGTGGCCACTGCTGAGTTTTCCAAATTTGCTGGCATATTGAGTGTAGCACTTTCACAGCATCATCTTTTACAATTTAAAATAGCTCAACTGGAATTCCATCACCTCCATTAGCTTTGTTCCTAGTGATGTTTCCTAAGGCCTACTTGACTTCACAGTCCAAGATATCTGGCTCTAGGTGAGTGATCACACCATCATGATTATCTTGGTCATGAAGATCTTTTTTGTACAGTTCCTCTGTGTATTGTTGCCACCTCTTCTTAAGAGAAGCAGAAGATATACCATTTCTGTCCTTTATTGACCGATTTTTGCATGAAATGTTCCCTTGGAATCTCTAATTTTTCTGAAGCGATCTCTAGTCTTTCCCATTCTATTGTTTTCCTCTGTTTCTTTGCACTGATCACTGAGGAAGGCTTTATCTTTCCCTGCTATTCTTTGGAATGCTGCATTCAAATAGGTATACCTTTCCTTTTCTCCTTTGCCTTTCATGTCTTTTCTTTTTTCAGCAATTTGTAAGCCCTCCTCAGACAACCATGTCTGGTTTCTATATCTACTTTTACTTAAAACACATTTCCTAAAAGTGAAAAACATTTTTCCTTTCATTTATGTATTTTTGTTTCTGTTATTCCCTATAAGAGACTTTATACCATCACTCCAAAACAGTAGCAAGTATAGGCTAGTCTTTATTATTTATTTACTCAGTGTACAGAATCAACTACAATCAACCTCAAAAATGCATCACATAAATGAAACTGGCTGTAAACGATATTGAAAAACAAAACAGCTTACAAAAAGATGAAAAAAACTCACCATATATAAGGATGTAAAGATATTTAGAATTTTTATTATCTCCATTTACCTGTTTCTCTGGAGACTGTGCAGATGATTTCTGTGGCAAGGGTATACTGTTAATCAAACATAGCACATCTTTCATCTTCTGGTCAGAAATTCTCACGTGCATCAAAGGAAGCCCGCCGGATACTTTAAATCTAAAAACATAATTAATTAAACTCTAAGGTGTCAAGGTCCAACTTCTGTATACTATGGAAGAGGGAAGGGAGTGGAGAGATTACCTTGTGGGGTCAAAGTTACCTTGGATATGTTTTAATCTAATTACATTAATGTCTCAACACTGTTAGGGAATAGGAAGTTCTATGTAAGCCAAGTTTTGTATCCTTCTTAAGCAGTCAAACTTTCTTAAGGAAAACTTATTTTTCAGGAAGATACTGTGAACACAAATTGTTTATGTTTTAAAACCTAAAACACTGTATATAACTTATTTGCTGGTGTTAAAGATTTGTCATTCTAAACATCAAAGAATACCCACCCCATCATTCTCTACCTCCTCACCTTCCTTTAATTAATTTTATAGCATTTGTTAGGAGGAGCCTGGTAGGCTGCAGTCCATGGGGTCGCTAAGGGTCAGACACGACTGAGCGACTTCACTTTCACTTTTCACTTTCACACATTGGAGAAGGAAATGGCAACCCACTCCAGTGTTCTTGCCTGGAGAATCCCAGGGAAGGGGGAGCCTGGTGGGCTTCCGTCTATGGGGTCACACAGAGTCGGACACGACTGAAGTGACTTAGCAGCAGCAGCAGCACCTGACATAGTATTAAACTTCCCCACAGAAAGAAAACTCCAGGCCCAAGAGGTTTCACTGGCAAGTTCTACCAAACGTTTAAAGAGGAAAAAAACACCAATTCTACACAGCTTCCCTCCCTGAGGCCTGATACACTGATACCAAAACAAGAAACTAAAAGCACAGGTCAACAGCCCTCATTAACAGAGATGTAAGGTTTTAAAACTTCACGACAAAATTTTAGCAAGCAATTTCAACATTTTAAAAGAATAATACATTACTACTAAAACAGGTTTATCTAGTAATGCATGGCTGGTTTAACATCCAACTGATAAAGAGTACCAATGAACTAATGATACACCCAAAAATCTCAAATCAATTATAATGAAAAAACAAAAAAAGAACTGAAATTGTATGATTTTACTTTTATAAAACTGTAGAAAACTCCAACAAACTGGGAGTGTCAGAAAGCAGATCAGTGTTTCCTGGAGACGAAGAAGGGATCAGTGTTTCCTGGGGAGAGAAGCTGGCAGGAAGGGATATGAGGGAGAGAATACAAAGCAGCACAAAGACTTCTGAGGATGACCGTCTTGACTATGGAGATGGTTTCATAGAAAAACACTTACATCAAAACTTATCAAAATGTACGTTTCAAACAGATGCAGCTTACTGAATGTCGATAATACTTCAATAAGACTGTTCTTAAAGAGGCAACAAAAATATATCATAATTATTTACTTAAATTCAAAATTCAGTTTCTACTTTCCATTCCCTTAGATTATTCTCAAGATTTCTATGGCTTCATAATCAAAACTTCTTGCAATTTTTAAAGATTTTCTTTTTTAATATAGAACCTTGAATTTGATCCATCCAAAAACACATAGTATACATAGATGGGCTGCCGTCTGATGGGGTCACACAGAGTTGGACACGACTGAAGTGACTTAGCAGCAGCAGCAGACGCTAACACAACATTGTAAAGCAACCATACTCCAATAAAAATTAATAAAAAAAAAAAAAACAGGGATACCAACTTTTACAGGATGTGAAAGAAGCCCAAATGCTTCTGAAATAAGAGAGGTGATATATAATTCAAATAAACATTTTCTTAAAAATGTATTTCTGCTATAAGATAATCATTATTTTTTGTGCCCTTGAGAAACCTAGCTGTGGTTTCTTAAAATTCAGTAACTGATGCAGAACTATTTCACCTTGTTGATTTTATAATATAAAGGTAACTCATACATTACCTCGCCATTCTAATGTCTTTTTCCACCATTGCTTTGGCCAACTCAACATGAATATCCATGGGTTGCAATATATGCATAGTAGATGGATGCTGAAATCGACACTCCTTCCAGTTTTCATCTTTAAAAAATGTTTAGTTAAATGACTATTTTTATTTATTAAATAATTATTTTTAGATTATCAGATGCTCTATGGAAAACTGATCAGAAATAATTTACAAATATATTCAATCATACTGACTTTTACTTCTTTCAACATACAAGTTAAATGACCTATATTTTTTAATTGAAAAAAGTCAAACACTATGATATAAAAATAATTCTAAATATTTATTTGAATTTTTTTTAATAACATCTTACATTTTAAAGCTAACAGAGAAAAAAATCTAGGAATTTACTGCCTTTGATTCCAGAATTAGAGATCAAGGCTGGGGAGCTGCAGGAAAAGAAAAAGGAGAAAATGAGGCGGGGGGGAGAAAAAAAAAAAGAGGTTTCTGGCAATTATTCTAAAGGAAAAATGAGTTTTATCAAGCAAGATTTTATGACAAGAAAAGTATAATAGTCACTTCTCTTCCAAATAAGAAGACAGACTTCCAATGATTAACAGAACCCTACACATATCTTAATTGATGGCAATAAATAAACTTCTTTTATTGCTTATAATTCAAACAATTACTATTAAGTACATACAAGAGAAAAGGCAGCTTTAATGGTCTATACAGGTAACTTCTCTTCAAGAAATTAATATTCGGGTTCAATCTATAAGACTAAGTAGAGCATTATGTATTTATATTTTAATAAATCTCAGCAGTCCCACTATAGTATATACTCTGTACACAGAAGCCATGTCCTTTCCTCCAATGACCTTCCACAGAGTGATATATACTCAAGGATATTTTACAAATATTTATTGCTTCCAGATACTAAAGAAGTATAGAGAACCAGCAATCTTCATTCAAGCAGTAGAAAACACTAAAGCTTTTGGAAATTAAGTTCACTACCTTTAAAGATTATACCCATACTTCTCAAGTATCAAATGTAATACTACTCAAAATAAAGACTAGGCTGATAGTAAAATATTTTAGAAATGAAGGCAGCAAGGGGAAACAACACTGAGACATCCCAAACACACTGGGATAGAGGAATGTGAGCTAAATGCAACTTCTATTTTGTGTGTTATGGGAGTTTTACGTCACATTAAAAAGAAAAATTCGGCAGTGACTGGACTTGGATACAAACAGTACTAAGTACCCGAAGATGAACAACCACCATCTCTATTTGGAATTGTGACAAAGGGGCTCTTTTTGGTTCTCTTAAGTGACCAGCAGCATACATGTTCAAAATGTCATCAGGGATGATATACATCTGAACAGACATATCTGTTTACGAAAGCTATTCAACATAATTTCAAGATCCTGAAAACTGAGCAACAGTTTACCTGTTCTTGCAAAGAGTAGCTGCACATTTTTTATTTCAACATCAAACTTGTCATATGCCTTATCCATTATTTCTTCCAGAGATGAATTACTAGTCTTCTGCAAACCTTGATTTTTACTGTTAAGCTAAAATGGAGAGAAAACTTAATTTTTTAACAGAAAAATCTATATATCAACATATGTTGTTTTCTTAAAGCCTAAATAAAATTAAAATATTTCTCTTAATGAATTCACATTTTGCTTCAGTTTCTGATAGTTATTAGCAAATATTTTATTTGGAATATACTATATCAGCATACGTCTCTATTATGTTTGGATAACAGGTACTCAGCATGCTGACATTAATTAGAAGATGAGTTACAACAACTCTCTCTCAATCTGTCTAAACATGCAACAATTCCTGGCTCTCAAAAGTTGTCACCACTTGTGGCTCAAGTTCCTACAATTCATCTTAAACTCTCCACCATAAAACAGGAGGTTTTATTCCTTCCTCTCCCCACTACGTAAATGAATAATTAGACCATTAGAATTCAGCTCCAATCTCAACTTCCTTTTCCCTCTTCCCAAAGGAATCAAGGATCAATTCAGGACAATAGTTTTTGAAATCTTCCCTTTTTCTCAGAAGATTGGAATACTGGGAGGTTCAACATCCAAGCCCTTGGAGTTCTCTTATTCTAATAGTTGTTGTCAGTGATTTAACAAATATATAATCATATTTGCATGGGCTTCCCTGGTGGCTCAGAGGTTAAAGCGTCTGCCTCCAATGCGGGAGACCCGGGTTCGATCCCTGGGTCGGGAAGATCCCCTGGAGAAGGAAATGGTAACCCACTCCAGTATTCTTGCCTGGAGAATCCCATGGACGGAGAAGCCTGGTAGGCTACAGTCCACGGGGTCGCAAAGAGTCGGACACGACTGAGCGACGGAACAGAACAGAATCATGTTTGCATAATTTTCTATTCTCAAGATATATAAATGAACAAATAAAACTATGTAATTAGATTTTAGAAACCTAGGAACGCTTGAAAACTAGAAGTGCATCTTTCTAATTAGGAAAAGACAGCAGTAACCCAGCCTTCAATATCAAATCATTCACCATTTCAGAAAATGTAAGGTATTTTTTTTGAATAGCCATAAAATACATATAAACTACACAATCTATGTTAACCGTGACAAAATGCTTAACAAGAAGTCTAGGTTTAGTTTAAGTGAACTTTCAGAGAAAAACAGCAAATTGTCAGACAGTTAGCTACTAAGCTGAGCAAACATGGGCAGGCAGAAATGTATACACACCTACCCGAAAGGTACCAAAATCTAGGATGAGAAGATCTGACTTTTCATGGTGGAAACCGGTCTGTGGAACTATTAGATAAGAAGGCTTAAGATTTATCCTTAAATCAAGAACTTTTCGGGTTTCAATAATATGTGTAAGTCCTACAAGAAGAAAATGAAATGATGAAAAACAAAATTTAAATACATTAATATAATCATATTAATAACAAGAAAAAGAATATCACTTGAAAAGTATGTTGGTGAAGTTCTTTTCACAGATTAGGTCCTCCACTTGGCGTGTAAGTTTAAATTACATGTGATCAATGGGAAACAATCACACTGCATAATACAATAAACCTAACACACCTAGTATTTTAGTCAGAGATTAAAAAATTCGTTATTTCTTTAGTTAAGTGGGCTTCCCTGATAGCTCAGGTGGTAAAGAATCCGACTGCAATGCAGGAGACCCGGGTTCAATTCCTGGGTCGGAAGAAGGGATAGGTTACCCACTCCAGTATTCTTGGGCTTCCCTTGTGGCTCAGCTGGTAAAGAATCTGCCTGCAATGTAAGAGAGCTGAGTTCAATCCCGAGGATGGAAGGATCCCTTGGAGAAGGGAAAGGCTACAGTACACCCACTGCAGTATTCTGGACTGGAGAATTCCATGGACTGTACAGTTCACAGGGTCACAAAGAGTGAGATACGACTAAGCGACTTTCACTTTTCACTTTAGTTAAGTAACCAGATATAGTAGGTAACTTGAATTTAGAGGTAATGATGCACACAAGTATGTATCTCTAAAACTCAATTCACACACAGCATGGTGAACAGTCGCTTAAGAACTAAGACAGGGAACTTTTACATTTCAAGTTTACTCTGCAGCACAGGTTCCTAAATTGAACAGCTGACAGAATCATCTATGCCCCATATCATTCTCTTTCTCACCCAGTCTGGCAGGTATACTCAAGAAAGAGCTACCTACACTATTTCTAATTTTACATTAGAAGAGAAAAAATTTTTGAGAGTTGAGATGTTGCTTCTGCATCAAATTCTTTACCTGTAGCAGTTCTCTCTTTAATTTCCTCCAGCTTCATCAATGTAGCTGATGTTATTTGTTCAAGATCCAATCCCCTATCTGACTGAAAGAATTCAACCACTGCATTGATGGTTTTCTGTAAAATCATTGAAAACATAAGCAAGTTATACACAGCATTTTCCATATTACAAATTTTAAAGTTACAGTTTAATTCTAATCAAATCTGGCTCTGAACTGAGACAGCACTTCCAAAGATAAGCTACCCTCCTACATCTCCTTCTGGAGGGAAAGAGAACCTGAAAAAAGGTATAGGCCATTTAAGTTTATTGAGAAGGCAACAAAGGTGTACATATCACTAAAGTGACCTTAAGTATGTTTGGTGGTATCATGTTGATGTAGCAATGGGGTATTACTTCTAGTCTTAGCCACCAGGATATATACCGCAATTGGATTCCCCTGTGCTCTAAAATTTAGAAAGGAAATAAGAAAACTGTTCTGCCCTTAACTACATCTAAAACTTCAACTTAAAATTCAGACATTTTGCAAGAAAGAATGAGTACTGGGGACTGGATGTACAACAGTGCAAATGTACTTAACACTTCTGAACTATACACTTAAAAAATGACTAAGATGGTAAATTATATGTTCAGTTCAGTTCAGTTCAGTTCAGTCGCTCAGTCGTGTCCAACTCTCCGCGACCCCATGAATCACAGCACGCCAGGCCTCCCTGTCCATCACCAACTCCCGGAGTACACTCAAACTCATGTCCACAGAGTCGGTGATGCCATCCAGCCATCTCATTCTCCGTTGTCCCCTTCTCCTCCCGCCCCCAACCTTTCCCAGCATCAGAGTCTTTTCCAGTGAGTCAACTCGTCGCATGAAGTGGCCAAGGTATTGCAGTTTCAGCTTTAGCATCAGTCCCTCCAATGAACATCCAGGATTGATCTCCTTTAGAATGGACTGGTTTTAACACAATTTAAATTTTTTAAAAAATCGGAGAAAACAGTAAGTTCTGCCTCTTACCCACACTGTGAATTTATTTCCATAACTATACAGTAAAAATGAGTCAGAGATCTTAAAACACAAAGTGGGCCAACCTACAAGTGATGGAATAATGAACCACAACCTTCCACGTTTTGGCCAGCTCAAGATGAATTAAGAGAGTCTAAATAAAGATAGAGCTACAGATACAGAACTGTATCCAGCCTTTTCAATAACACAGAAATGACAATGCTTTTTTTCTCATGTGATCAGTATCTAAAATTCTTTTAGTTGCTCCTCAAGTTCCTTAAATTGGTTACAAACACTGAGGAGAAAGGGAGAATAAGCAAAAAGAAACTGGAGTAGAAAGTCAGTATATAATTATTTGTGAGTAGTTAGTTGGTGTAAAAGGCATAGACTTCTTTAAGAATATATTACGATTAAAAAAAAAATTTAACACAAGCATAGGTAGTATACCTTACAGTAGAAAAAAAAAAAACTGTAGTATATTAAAAATCAAAATTAACTGCTGGGACTTCCCTGGTAGTCCAGTGGTTAAGACTCCAGCTCCCAGTGCAGGGACTCTGGTCTGATCCCCGCATGCCACGGAGCAGATAGGCTCACACGTCACAACGAAGATTCCACATGCCGCAACTAAGACCCAACGCAGCCAAATAAATAAATATAAAAAACTAAACACATACTGCCCTTTAAACAAGAAAAAAGTATCACTGAACGGAGCTGCTAGGTAAATAAAGGTTAAATATGAAAAAGGAAAAACAAGAAACCGTATGTCAGAAGCTTAAGATGTGTTTGATTAAGATCCACTTTCTCCTTGTACTCACAGCATCGTAGATGACCTCCACAGGCTGAGACTGGACAACCAGAGTCTGGTCAGCAGTACTGCTCTCTGGATTGGTTTCAAATTCAATTTTAAGCAAGGATGATGCAGTATCGCCAATTGAAGCCACAAGTGATGGTATAATATCTTGTTGTCTCAGACCTGTTATATACCAGTGTTCTAATTTTGCTTCCACTCTACAATCCAATGAGGAAAAAAGAAGTATTACAAATAAGATCCTTTGCAATATAACAGTTTGAAGTACAAATGTCCCTTTAAAATAAAACTCCTTTGAGAATCAGGACCATGTCTATCATCCAGAGTTGAAGTCCAAACTCCTTAGCCTGGCATTTAACTACCCACGGAATCTGGGATTCTTTTTATCCTGATTTGGTTTATTTTTTTTGTTCTCCTAATCCTCATGAAAAACCCACTCTGGCTAGCTTCACAACACTGCAGAACTGTCACATGAATACATGCTATACTTAACTTATGGAATTCATCTCCCTATTTCACATAACCCTAAAGCTGTCCTCCCTCATCCCTGCTTCTGCTGGTCCTTCCAATCAGTTAAGCTAAGTACCAGTTCTTTGAGACCATTTATTCCCTTCGACAACTGAGTTTGTATAGCATTAATCCTAAGGTATTTGACATTATAGCTCCTTATTACTTCCAAGCTCTGAAATACCAAGTTGGCCAAAAAGTTCATTTGGAGTTTTCCATAATGCGTGCATGCAAAGTCACTTCAGTCATGTCCGACTCTATGCAACCCTATGGACAGTAACCTGCCAGGCTCCTCTGTCCATGGGATTCTCCAGGCAAGAATACTGGAGTGGGTTGCCTTGACCTCTTCCAGGGGATCTTCCTCACCCAGGGGTCAAACCCACATCTCTTATGCCTCCTGCATTGGCAGGCAGGCTCTTTACCACTTTGCCAGCACCACCTGGGAAACCCGAAATATCTTAAGGAAAAATTCAAACAAACCTTTTGGCCAATCCAATTATTATACAGATTTTAAGTTAACCTTCTGTGTTTCTTCTCATATCCACTATACCATAAACACCTTGAAAACAAAAAGTTACTGTTCTTATAGTCTTCATAGTAACAAATCTATGAACTGAACAGTATACAAGAAATATTTGTGAAGGAAAGAAACAAGAGGAGAATAAACAATGAGCTTCTCACATAGTTTCATAACAAAACAAACTCAAATAAAATGACCATACTCACATGCTAAAGGAAAAAAACAGAGAGGGATTACTATTAATCAATTTTTTTATGCTAACTACACTATATTTTTTTGGCCTGAAGTCACACCTAGAAATAAAAATTGAAATAATACATTTTTAAAACTTACTTAAGTGCCTGTGCTCCTGGTCGCTGAGATACTTGGGTGCCAAGACCAATTATCTGAATTTTCAGTATTTCTGGAATATTTCTATTTTCTCTTATTGTAATTGAGGTGCTTACTAACTTCAGTGCCATTATATAAGCAACATACTAAATGAAAAAAATGAATGAAAATGGTTAAATTTTAAGAAATTACTTTAATAATTTATTCAAATTTCAAATTGTTAAATTATAAAATGATCTAAAAAACAACATGGTTGGTCTTAGCATCACTATGTTCACCGTGTTAAAAAAAAAGTACATTAGAAAACCCAATAATACAAAATTGTCTGCTTAAACAGGGCATTTACAAAAGATTCAAAATTAATTTCTCTTAGTTTTTAAGGTAATAAAAACTGAAATGATAAAATATTTTGTGGCCCAAATATTCAATTCGGCAGCTTTCACTAAAGTAAATTAATTCAGATCAATCATCTAGCTCAAAAACTGAACAAAATTCAAAGAACATCTGCTTAATGACTTTGGAGAGTTAATAAGACATGGAGAAAAATAAATCCTGCTCCCAATATTGATAGGTCAAGACTAAAGGTAGGACAGATAACCAGAAAGATGATTCTCATCAAACCACACAAGAAGAGAAGAAGGAACACTGAATCTATAGAAGAGTCAGAAAATGACTGACAAAATGTAAATAGTAAATCTTTATCTATCAGTAGTTACTTTAAAAGTAAATGAATTAAATTTTCCAATCAAAAGACAGGAACTGGCAAATTGAATTTAAAAAAAAAAAAGATACAATGGTATACTGCCTACAAGAGACTCACTTTAGCTTTAAGGCCACACACAGACAGAGTGAAGAGATGCAGAAAGATATTTCAAGCAAACGTTAACCAAAAAAACAGGACAGCTATACCTACACCATAAAAAAAAATAGACTTTAAGTTAAAAATGGTCAGAAAAGACAAAGAAGGTCATTATATAATGATAAAGGGGTCAAACTATCAAGAAGAGGTAACAATTATAAATATATCGTGTACCCACTGGAGCTAAATGTATAAGTCATATACTAACAGAACCAAAAGAAATAGACAGCAATATAATATTAACTGGGGACTTCAATACTCCATTCTCAACAAGGGAGAGATCATCCAGATAGAAACAATGAGGAAACGATGGATATGAATAACACTACAAGCCAAATGGACTTCTCAGACATACATAGAATGTTCCACCAAATAGCAACAGAATATTCTTCTGGAATACATGGAACATTTTCTAGGACAGATCATACATTCAACCACAAAAAAAAAAAAAACTCGAAATATTCAAGAAAGTACACTTTATATCAAGTATCTTCCAACCACAATGAAATGAAACTAAAAGTCAATAATAAGAACACTACAAAATTCACAAATACATGGAAATTAAACAACACACTCGTGGATATACTCCTGGATCAAGAAAGAAATCAAAATGGAAAACAAAAACTATTATGAGACAACAAAAATGGGAATACAACATACCAAACTTACTGGATGCAGCAAAAGCAGTTTTAAGAGCAAAGTTTATAGTGATGAATGCCTACATCAAGAAAAAAGAAAGATCTCAAGTAAACAACCTAGTTTCACACCTTAAAGAATTATGAAAGAACAAACGAGGCCCAAAGTTAGAAGAAGAAAGGAAATCATAAAGATTACAGCAGAAATAAATGAAATAGAGGATACAATAGAAAAATAAAAACACAATGGAGATTAACAAAACTAAGAATTGGTTCTTTGAAAAGAAAAGCAGAACTGACAAACTTTACATAGACTAACAACAAAAAAAGACAACACATAAATAAAACGATAAATTAAAGAAGAGACATAAAAACTGATATCATAAAAATACCAAAGATCCTAAGTGATTACTATGAACAGCTATCCACCAACAAATTGGAAGATCTAGAAGAAAGTGATAAATACTGAGAATCATATAATCATGAAGAAACAGAAAATCTGAATAAACCAATGATGAAGGAGATTGAATGAATAATCAAAGAAAGAAAGGAAGTGAAGTCGCTCAGTCATGTATGACTCTTTGAGACCCCATGGACTGTAGCCTACCAGGCTCCTCTGTCCATGGAATTTTCCAGGCAAGAGCACTGGAGTGGGTAAAAATACCATACACCATAATCAATTAGGATTCCTCTCAAGGATGTGAAGTTAGTCCAACAAATGAAAATATCTTAAGTAACACATCACATCTGCATATCTGAGGTTATTGATAAGCAGATGTGATGTGTTATATAAGTTATTTTAATACTTGATGAAAGTGAAAGAGGAGAGTGAAAAGGTTGGCTTGAAGCTCAACATTCAGAAAACAACGATCATGGCATCCGGTCCCATCACTTCATGGGAAATAAATGGAAAAACAGTGGAAACAGTGTCAGGCTTTATTTTTTGGGGCTCCAAAATCACTGCAGATGCTGATTGCAGCCATGAAATTAAAAGACGCTTACTCCTTGGAAGGAAAGTTATGACCAACCTAGATAGTATATAAAAAAGCAGAGACATTACTTTGCCAACCAAGGTCCGTCTAGTCAAGGCCATGGTTTTTCCCATGGTCATGTATGGATGTGAGAGTTGGACTGTGAAGAAAGCTGATCGCCGAAGAATTGATGCTTTTGAACTGTGGTGCTGGAGAAGACTCTTGAGAGTCCCTTGCACTGCAAGGAGATCCAACCAGTCCATTCTAAAGGAGATCAATCCTGGGTGTTCATTGGAAGGACTGATGCTAAAGCTGAAACTGCAATACTCTGGCCACCTCATGTGACGAGCTGACTCACTGGAAAAGACTCTGATGCTGGGAGGGATTGGGGGCGGGAGGAGACGGGGACGACAGAGAATGAGATGGCTGGATGGCATCACTGACTCTGTGGACATGAGTTTGAGTGAACTCCAGGAGTTGGTGATAGACAGGGAGGCCTGGCGTGCTGTGATTCATGGGGTCGCAAAGAGTCAGACACGACTGAGCGACTGAACTGAACTGACTGAACACATCACATGAATAAAAGGATAAAAATCACATGACTATTTCAATAGATTTAAAAAAAAAAGAGCATTTGACACAATTCTACACCCATTCAAAATAAGAACTCTCAAGAAATTTGATATAGAAAGAATGAACCTCAGCATGACAAGCCCACAGCTAATATCATACTCAATGTTGAAAGGTAAAAAGTTCTTGCTCTAAGATTATGAATAAGATAAGGGTGCCCACGCTCACCACTACTATTAAACATAGTATCTGATATGATAGCAAGAGCAATCGGGCAAGAAAAAGAAACAAAATGTATACAAATCAGAAAGGAAGAAGGAAAAATTCCTGTCTTTGCACATGGTATCATTTTACATAGAGAAAATCCTTGATTCCATCAAAAAAAGAACTAATGAAAAAATTCAGTAAACTTGCAGGATACAAAATTAACAAGTGAAAATCAGTTGTGTTTCTATACACTAATGAGTTATTTGAGAAAAGAATTTTAAGTGATCCCATTTACAACAGCAAAAAGTCAATAAAATACTTAGGAATAAACTTAACCAAAGAGGTGAAAGATCTCTACACGAAAACTAAAAGATAGTCATGAACGAAACTAAAGAAAACATAAACAGAAAAGCTATGTCTTATTTATGGACTCTTAAAATGTACATACTACCCAAGGTAATCTATAGATTCAACTCAATCTCTACATGACTGCAATGGCATTTGCATGGAACTACAAAAGACCCTGAATAGCAAAAGCAATCTTGAGGGGAAAAAAAAAAACAAAGCTAGAGACATGACATGTCCTAATTTCAAACTATATTACAAAGCTACAGAAATCAAAACAGTATGGTGCTAGCATTAGAATAGGCACACAAACCAATAGAACTTAATCAAGAGCACAGACATAAATTCATACACATATGGTCTATTAATATTTGACAAAATAATCAAGAATACTCAATAGGGCAAAGATTTTCTTTATTAAATGGTACAAAAACCTGGATATTCATGTGCAAAAGAATGAAATTGGTCCCCTATCTTACACCACTCACAAAAAATAACTAGAAATGGATTAATTACTTAAATGTAAGACCTGAAACTATAACTCCTAGAAGAAAACATAGAGAAAAAGCTCCTTGATGGCAATCTTGACAATGATTCAATGGATATAACACTGAGCAGAAGGAAGAGAAGCAAAAATAAACAAGCAGGACAATATCAAACTAAAAAGCTTCTGCACAGAAAAAAAAATCACAAAATGAAAATGCTATCAACAAAATAGGAGAAAATATTTGCATACCACATACCTGATAAGGGGTTCATAAGAAAACTACAAAAGGAACTCATATAACTCATA
This sequence comes from Moschus berezovskii, assembly GCF_049115385.1. Lineage (NCBI taxonomy): Eukaryota > Metazoa > Chordata > Mammalia > Artiodactyla > Moschidae > Moschus > Moschus berezovskii. The sequence continues at coordinate 56,096,852 of NC_142468.1, forward strand.
TAACAGCAAAAGGACAAATAATCCAATTAAGCAACAGAGATACATTATATGTCACAGGGAAATATAGTCATTATTTTCTAAGAACTTTAAATGGAGGCTAATCTACAAAAATATTAAATCACTATGATGTACACCTGAAACTAACATAACAGTGTAAATCAACTATACTTCAATTTAAAAAGATTAAGCAATAGCTTTATATGGAGGAAAATACAATCAATGTACTTTACAGAAAAAAAAGACATGAGGTATCCCTCATACCTCTTAGAATGGCTATCATTCTATGCCAGTTTACATTCCCACCCTTGTAGACTGTGTGTGGGAATGTAAACTGGTACTGTTGTTGTTTAGTCACTAAGTCGTGTCCAACCCTTTTGTGACCTCACAAAAGGTAGCCCACCAGGCTGCTCTGTCCATGGGATTTCCCAGGCAAGAACACTAGAGTGGGTTGCCATTTCCTTCTCCAGAGGATCTTCCCAACCCAAGGATCAAATCTGAGTCTCCTGCACTGGTAGGAGGATTCCTTACCACTGAGCCACCTGGGAAGCCCACAAATTGGTGTCATCAGTATAAAAACCAATAAGGAGGTTTCTAAAAAATTAAATAGAGAAGTATCACATGATCCAGCAATTCCACATCTGGATATATACCTGAAGGAAATAAAATCAATATCCCAAAGAGATATGTGCACCCCCATGTTCATTGCAGCATTATTCACAACAGCCAAGACACTGCAACAGCCTAAGTTTCCAAGGACAGATGAAAAAATAAAGAAAATGTGGTGTGGATATACATGATGGTATATTCAGTTCAGTTCAGTCGCTCAGTCGTGTCCGACTCTCCACGACCCCATGAATCACAGCACGCCAGGCCTCCCTGTCCATCACCAACTCCCAGAGTTCACTCAAACTCATGTCCACAGAGTCGGTGATGCCATCCAGCCATCTCATTCTCGGTCGTCCCCTTCTCCTCCCGCCCCCAACCCCTCCCAGCATCAGACTCTTTTCCAGTGAGTCAACTCTTTGCATGAGGTGGCCAAAGTATTGGAGTTTCAGCTTTAGCATCAGTCCTTCCAATGAACACCCAGGATTGATCTCCTTTAGAATGGACTGGTTGGATCTCCTTGCAGTTCAAGGGACTCTCAAGAGTCTTCTCCAACACCACAGTTCAAAAGCATCAATTCTTCGGCCATCAGCTTTTTTCACAGTCTAACTCTCACATCCATACATGACCACGGGAAAAACCATTGCCTTGACTAGACGGACCTTGGTTGGCAAAGTAATGTCTCTGCTTTTCAATACACTATCAAGGTTGGTCATAACTTTCCTTCCAAGGAGTAAGCGTCTTTTAATTTCATGGCTGCAATCAGCATCTGCAGTGATTTTGGAGCCCCAAAAAATAAAGTCTGACACTGTTTCCACTGTTTTTCCATCTATTTCCCATGAAGTGATGGGACCAGATGCCATGATCTTTGTTTTCTGAATGTTGAGCTTCAAGCCAACCTTTTCACTCTCCTCTTTCACTTTCATCAAGAGGGTTTTGAGTTCCTCTTCACTTTCTGCCATAAGGGTAGTGTCATCTGCATATCTGAGGTTATTGATATTTCTCCCAGCAATCTTGATTCCAGCTGGTGCTTCTTCCAGCCCAGCGTTCCTCATGATATACTCTGCATAGAAGTTAAATAAGCAAGGTGACAATATACAGCCTTGACGTACTCCTTTTCCTATTTGAAACCAGTCTGTTGTTCCATGTACAGTTCTGACTGTTGCTTCTAGACCAGCATACAGGTTTCTCGAGAGGCATGTCAGGTGGTCTGGTATTCCCATCTCTTTCAGAATGTTCCACAGTTTATTGTGATCCACACAGTCAAAGGCTTTGGCATAGTCAATGAATTATATATTACTTATACATGGTATATATATATAATATATATAATGGTATATTACTTAGCCATAAAAAAGGCAGAAAATCCTGCAACAACATGAATGTAGCTTGAAGACATTATGCTAAGTCAGTCAGTTATATGTGAAACCTAAAAAGATAAGACTCACAGAAACAGAGAATAGACTAGCGGTTACTAGGAACAGGGAGCAGGGTTTTGGGGAAATACATGGAGGCAGTCAAAGCTACAAACTTCCAGTTATAAGATGAATAATTTCTAGGGATGTCGTGTAATTTAATGTAACAAATACATAAAAGACTTCTACAAATCATCAAGAAAAAGACAACCCAATAAGAAACAAGAGACTCAAAAGCCACTTCACAAAAGAAGATATACAAAAAAGTGAAAAACCTCTTCAGTTATCCAAGAAATAGAAATTAAAACCACAATGAAATACTACATACTCTCCATTTAGATTGGATAAATTTAAAGGACTGATAATGATAAGAGTTGGTAAAGACGTGGACTAATGAGAATCCTCATATACTATTGATAGAAATGTTTTCCACATTGGAAAAGTATATAGCAGAATCTATTAAAGTTAAATATACTCATATCCTATGATACAGCAATTCCATTACAAAGGACATAATGAGGAGAAAACCTCATATGCCCACGAAAAGACATTTACAAGCAGTTAACAGCATAACAACCAAAAAACAGGAACAACCCAAATGCCAATCAACAAAAAGTATGAATTAAGTGGTATTTCCAAATGAAAATACCTACGCAGCAATGAAAATGAGCAAAATACAACCACTCAAAGAACAGAGATAGATCTCATAATAATGCCCTATCTATTGCAAGGTCCATAAATTAACCTTGATGGTAATTACACAGTTGTGCTTTATGACAAATCCAATCAGCAACACATTTTGATTTTGCTCACTCTTTCATACAGGAGTTATATTTCACACACACAAGAAAGATAAAATTCTAAAAGACTTAATTACCTCTGCAATAAGTACTTTTTATCAGGTTATTCTCACACTCATTAAAGCAAGTAAATTGAAAGTTGGAGACAGTTTTAAATGGTTAAGGTCTGACTGAAACATTTAACAAACAGTAAAGCAAAACTTTCACACTGTGGTGCTGGAATAGCATTACCAACTCAATGGACATGAATTTGAGCAAATTCTGGGAAGTAGAGGAGGACAGAGGAGCCTGGTGTGCTGCAGACCATGAGGTGGCAAACAGTCGGACATGACTTAGTAACTGAACAACAACAAAGCAGAAACAAACTGCAACATATTTTTATCAGCTACTCTAAAAATCAATAACTTGTTTAATCCAATTCAAGATAATACAGAAAAATGAGACCACCTGAATAATTACCACCTAAATAATTACCTGCTTGGGTAAAGTTAGGTTGTGGGTGCTCTCACTATAACCAATAGCCGTGAAGAGCTTATCTTTTTCCTCTGGTGTCATAAGGTCATCAATAGCTATAAAAAGACAATATTTTAAGAAATCAACTGCTTCAGTCTTACAGAGACTGTGAATAAAATCAAACCAAGTTAACAGGTGGCCTAAATTTATAGACACAAACACTGAAGCAAAAGCAGCAAAGTAATTTCCTCTAGTATACTATGCTGACTTGTTAAACATCATGTATTTTGCTTATTTAGGTCAAGAAAATGCAGATATAACATTAAGGCAATTCATGTGTCACACTGCAATTTTACAATTTCCTAAGTATTTTAAAAATTAAGTGAAACATCTAATTAAATATCCATGTAAAAAGCAACAATAAAGAATGCTACAGGTGAGATTTCTGAATTTCAACTTTCAAATTTTTACACAAATGACTTTTCTCAAAAATTCAAAGCTTCTTTTTAAATAAACATGGAAATGTTCCATTTTTATATATCTGCCTATAAGTTTACTATACTGAGCTACTTTTACTTCAAAATTATTACAAAACAAAATTCAACTAACTAGCTAATGCAAAATTTATATATTTTTTCCTTATCAGCGTGCAATAAGTCATACGACTTGGAACTTACTTTCAGGAATCAAAGATTCTTCATCTTTTTTCTTTGATTCCTTCTTACTCCAAAACCCACTAAACCAGCCTCCACGTTTCTCGGCTGTGTCAGTAGACTTTTTCTTCAATTTTTGCCCTGATCGAATCACCTAAAAAGTAAAAATTAAAAAATTTAATTAAAGAATAAATGCCCTCTTCACTTTCACAGGTCCAGGCAGGTAAGAACAGTGGTTACATTTTTTTTAACACTACATTAAGTTAAAAGCAGTCAATACAGCTAGTTCCTTCTGAACTGATTCTCAGCATTATCTGGTTAATACAATCTCACTATTAATTACTTTCCACATGTACTGACAGCTTGCTGATGAAGTTGCATTTTGTGAGTGATTCAGATAAGGTTTCAAGTAAAATTCTTCTGAGCAATGTGTTTTCTAAATTTATAAGGTAAGAAGTCAAGAGAACAGCAGGTTTTTAAAATGAAAAGTTCCCTGAAAGGAAGATACGTGATCTCAAAAATAAAATTTAACAATCCTATTTCATGATTCATACACACTGTTGACTTGCTAACTATGAACATAGTTTGGGGACAGAATATAAATAAAATTAGAAAGTGCTCAAATCTCATTTCATCCTCTTTCTCAACAAATCTTGGTTTATCTGCTGCTCCTTGTCTTCACCCCTTTTTAAATTCATCTGTAAAATACAGATGAGTAACTCAAGAGTGGAAAACGAAAGGATAAAAAGAATAAAGGGGTTAAGTAATTTAGACTCTATCTTCTCATTCCCTGAATAAGTAAATAATTTTCCCACTTTAAATTTAAAATATTTTAAATTGGTAGTGAATTGGTAACATACTGAAAGCTTCAGTGTATACCAAAAAGTAAAATAATCCAAAAGAGACGTTAAAGAGCTGAATTATATAGTAAAGAGAATAGTTTGATTAACAACTCAATTTAAACTAAGCTATCTTTGACAATTAGATATTATATAGGGAAACAGGTCTATATCCGTCCACAAAATCTTTGATGGTCTCAGTTATATCTCAGTTGTAACTATCTTTTGTCAAGCTTAATCCATCTTCAAGAGTCAGAAATGTAATGGGTAAAAAATATATATAGCTGGCTGGTTTGTTTTCTATATGAAACAATATTTCATTTCTTTGTTCTCCTAGCATAGATTAGTATGCATTTTTATTTTTCACAGTAAAATATATCTATATGAGACCAAAAATAACTTTTACAATCACTGTGTATAAAACCTGATATGAAGAGGGATGCAGATCCCTTTCACTTTTTCCTTTTAAATACCACCTCTGTTGCCTTCACTTCCCTCCCTTATCTAGCTAAGGGGCCAAGGTAAATAACTTCAGCCAATTCTCAGCCTACATTATAAACTCTCTGGCCCTGCAGATTTTCTATTATAACGAAAAAGCATTAATTTTGGATGAATCTAATCGTCATCTCTTCATCTACATCCCACCCTTCTTTAGCTACAACAACTAATAATTTATCTTCTTCCTTCAATTTTCAAGCAACTGGTAAGTGTTATTAAGAATATCCAATTAAATTGAAGCCACTTAATTTAAGGAGGATTGGAATTAACTGTTTCTTCTGGAAAAACTACTCCTCTAATTCACAGGAACAATCCACAGCAGTAGCAAATACCTTTTAAAATAGTCAGACACTCTCAGACCCACCTTGGGGAATTTGCCCTTAAAAAAATTAGAAATGCTTCAGTAAATGTAATGACAAGGCTACTCACTGTAGTGTCGTTTATAACTAAATATAACCAGGAGGAAATTGTGAAGCAAATTCTAGTACACGAACAGAATGGAACACTAGTCGGTTATTCAAAATTATGTTGGATAAACAATTCTATGGAATACTATATAAAACAGAACACAGAATTTTTTTAAAAAGAAACAAGTGTTAGTCACTCAGTCATGTCCGACTCTCTGCAACTCCATAGACTGTAGCTCATCAGGCTCCTCTGTCCATGGAATTCTCTAGGCAAGAATACTGGAGTGGGTTGCCATTCCCTTCTTCAAGGATCTTCCCTACTCAGGGATTGAACCCAGGTTTCCTGCATTGCAGACAGTTTCTTTACCATCTGAGCCACAAAAGTAACTTAGAAAACCTTTCCTTGACTCCACAATGCCCACCAGTTGCCACACTTTATCTTGTTTTCCACTTACAATGAAGTATCAGGACTGCCTGTGCTTACTCTCTCCAATTCCTCATCTTCCACTTTCTCTCATTCCTATCAAATTTCTACCTATAATACCCTATAAAATTTGCTCTTTAAATGGTTTCTTTATGGCTAAATAAAATGATGAACTTTCAGTTTAGTATGAAACTGATCTAAATGAAAGCAGCAAAAGTTTAGAGACCTGAAGCAGGATATAAATCATCTGCACGAGTCTCAAACTCCTATATTACTCATGTGCAAAACAGACTCAAACCATCACACCAAAGGCTGAAAGAACTGAACTGAGATTTAAACCACTATCCACAGAAGGCAAAACACAACTTAAAATCAAAACCAAACCAGACTGTGTGTTAATACAAAATATCAAACATTTTCCAAAGGACACACAGTATAATAATCACATCATCCAGAATACAATCCAAAATTACCTGACAAACAAAAACAAAACAAAGAAAAAAAGAAAAATGTGACCATTTCTCAAGGGAAAAGGTCTACAGATGCCAATAGTCATATAATCAAGACACTTAAACTAACAAAGAGTCACTGTATCCACGTTACATGAGATAAACAGAAATACATTAGAAATTACTAAAAAGACTGAAATTTTCAGTAGAGAAATGGAAACTATAGAAAGGAATTCAATAAGAAATTTAGACCTGGAGATACAATATCTGAAATTAAAAAATGAAGATGGGTTCAACAGTAAAATGGAGATGACAGAGGGAAAAGTAAGCTTGAAAACAGATTAAGAGAAACTATCCAATCAGAAGAGAGGAAAAAAGATTAAAGGAAAAAAATGAACAAGACCTCAAGAACTTGTGGTCACATACATCTTTGTGTTGTGTGTATATATATATAATATACACATTTGAAATTTGGAGACCAAGAAGGAAAGAAGGAAGAAATAGGAATTAAAAAATTATTTGAAGAAATAATGGCTGAAACATCCCAAATTTGATAAATCCTCAGTCCTCATTTCAGTTGACCAATGAGATGCATCTGTCACAGCTGATCACTCCCTGTTCCCTGACATCCTTTCTTCACTTGACTTTGAGGTTATTACAGTCATAGAGCTTTCAGCCCACCTCTCTGGCAACTCCTCCATGGTAGCCAAGGCTCTCACTTCTCTGACCTATAAACAATACAAAGACTTTGGGTCTTTGGACTCCAGGTACTCTAACTCAGGTGATCTCATCCAGTGCCATGGCTTTTTAAATAACATCTATGTGCTGACCCCTTCTAAATGTGTACATATATCCAGCACAGACCTCTCTTCCAAACTCCACATTCACGCATCCAACTGCACACTCCCTATCTCCAAGTTAATGTATGATAGCTTAAACTATCAGTCCCAGAAAGAAATCCTGATCTTCTCCCATCTCACCCAAGCATGTTCCATCCAGTCTTCCCCATCCCATTTCACAGCAACTCCATCCTTCCCAACTGCTCCAAGCCAAAATCCCTATAGTCACTTCCAACTTCTCTTTCATAAAACCCATATCTAATTAGATGAGAAATACTGGCTCTATCTTCAAAATATTTCCAGAGTTTGAACCTTTCTCATCATCTCCACTGCCACTATTCTCAGCCAAACTTCTATTATCTCTCACCTCAAATATTTCAATAGCATCCTAATTGTCCTCCCTGTTTTCATCCTTGCTGTCCCTCTTCGGGCTTTTGTTTCAAAGGAGCAGTCAGAGTAAGTTTAAAAACCTACAGTGGACTGTATCATTCTGTTCTCAAAATGGCTCCTCAATTCAGAATATAAGCCCAAATCCACACAACTGCTTAAAACACTTTACACAACCTGACATCCGCCCCGATACTGACAAGCACCTCTCCCACTCCTCCACCACCTTACTTCTCTGACCTCATTAACCACAGCCACCAGTGTCTCCTCTTTCACCGCTCTCCTTAGTTCCCTGAATGAGTCATATGTGCTCCTAGCCAAAACCTTTCAGCTTGCTCTACTTCTGCCTGGTATACTTTTCCTCAGTTATCTTTCTGGTTGATGCCCTCATGTTCCTCAGCAGCTGAAATGCACCTTAGAAGAGCCAAACTCATTGGAAAAGCCCCTGATGCTGGGAAAGATCGAAGGCAGGAGGAGAAGGCAGTGACAGAGGGTGAGATGGCTGGATGGCATCACCAATGAAAATCAGACATGGAATGGGCTAACTCTGGGAGGTGGTGAGGGGAAGGGAGCCCTGGTATGCTGCAGTACCTGGGGTCGCAAAGAGTCAAACGTGACTGCGCGCCTGAACAACAACAAAGCCGATGAACAGTGCTGTGACAGTTTCAGGTGAACAGCAACGGACTCAGCGATACATACATATGTATACATTCTCCCCCAAACTTCCCTGGCATCCAGGCTGCTACATAACATTGAGCAGAATTCCATCTGCTATACAGTAGGTCCTTATTGGTGATCCATTTTTAAATACAGCACTGTGCACATGTTCATCACAATCTCCCTATCTCTTAATTACCAAAAAAGTTATGTTACAGAATAATAGAAATGAGGAGAAGTTACCAAGTAAGGTACGTCAGTAATTATTACTACAAAGAGACTGTAAATACTGAAAATATTACAAAGAGACTGAATCTAATTTTAGAAAAAAAGAAAAGGAAGGAAGGAAGAGAAGAAGAGAGAAGGAGGGAAAAAAGAAGACGGGTGAAGGAAGAGAAGGAAGAGGAAATAAAGGGAAAGAAATAGGGGCTACAAAGCCTAAGTAACTAGGTACATATGCATGAGAGAAAAACTAGAAGCCTACATATCAAAATGTTAACACCTGCATACTGTGTTGCTAGGACGTTTGACTTTTACTTACTTTCTTTTGGGGAATTAGCAAAAATTTTGTTATAAAATTAGAAATTTTTCCCCTTCATACTACTGAGGTTTTTTTTCCCCCAATACTCCAATTTTATTTTTTTCCTGAGACTGAGCCATGAAAACTCAACCTTTATTCTCATTTAAGTAAATCTAAACAACTCTCTGTGCAACTTAAATTCTTGATTCCAGTTTAAAGGAGTAGTATAAACCCATTTAAAATATAAAATCAGCTAATAAAAATGATTACCTCAACTTGTGCTTGTTGCCTTGCTAAAATTATGTTAAAAACATCGAGTATCTTCTCCAAGTCCTATAAAACAAAGGGACACTTGTAAACAAAGAAAATGGTCATTAAACAAATTTTTTTCATCTATATTTCTAGGCTTATTCCAGTCCATGAACAAACAGTATTTGTGATCTAACAAAAGTGTAAGTATAAATGTGAACAGATATTTGGCTTTTACATTTTGCAATGAGAACAGTTTTGCAAAAAAGTAAATCCTCGTTAAATATGAAAGTAAGAATTTTAATGAAACCACAACAATACAGAGACAGCCATACATACAAATGGAAACAAAAATATTTAAGAAGGGGACCTGTTTTACATATTAGCCTTATGGTTGTTACTTTGGACTCCGTCTTCTCTATGTTTTTACAATCATTATACTAAAGGCACCTTAATAAAATACAAAATTTAAGAATGTAAAATTTTTCAAATCAAGTATGCTAAAGTAGAAACTGACTTGGGGAATTTATGTAAGGGGAATCTAATATGTACTGGGTGACCTGTTTGTCAGATGTTCTATCTGTTATTTCATGCAATTCCCACAACAGTATAAGATACATACTATCTCCCTTTTATACATGAGAATAACAGATCTAAGATGTTGAGAAAATTGACGCTTTTTCTAATATGTAATACTAGTGTTGTCATATATTTCAGAACAACAATTAATTCTTTACACTATGAATATGTGGCAAAATTAGTGATATAATCAAGACCAGATGATATTCAGCAAAGTATATATTTAGTACAGTGTTTTTCTCTATTTCAAAAGAGGGTAACTAAGACTCCTATCTTAAGGAATAAGAACTATTTTTTTACAAATACTTTGAAGTCTTTTAAAAAAAAGCCACTAACAAAACAAACAATACATATTAAGCTAATAATAATTACATATTTAAACAGCTCTGATACTGATTTTCTAAATATTATTATTATAAAAATTAAACACATTTCTCCAAATAGTTTATAGTAGGCTGATATTAGGAAGGTACCTTTAAAGGGAAAGAACAGGTAAAAACACTGCATTTTCCATACAGTACTCGCAAAAAGAACTCAGTATTGTTCCTCCTAAAATTGTCTTTCAATTTATATCTAGAAAAATTAATACTTAAGGATGATTTAACAAATAACAGCTTCCCAATACATGCAAGATATACCTGAATTTGTTTCTGTATTTCTTCTGGGACTTTAGTCTGGATTAGCTTATTTTTATAGGCACTTTTATAACTCTTGAGCAATTGCCTGTGTTTTTTTATGTTACTCCATGACCACATTCGTGTATACCTTCTTATATGAACTTCAAGAACAGAATCAATTGCGTATTTCCACCTGCAAATCAAATTTTGTTAATGCACATTGGAATACGAAGGTTTAAAAGAGCAGGAAAATAGCATTGACATTTTACAGCTACACTGTTACTTTTTTTGTTCTTATTAACTGTATTCTTACAAAGGTTCAGCCATAACATTTCAGTTCCCCAATACTTCAATTCTCTGACCTAAATACATTATGAAACAAGCAAACCATTAGGAAGAGGATATGTCAAAGCAAAATAATAAAGACACAAAATGACATGCTGTGTGAAATTAATAGTATCCCAATATATTTGTGACACTGAGTTCACAAGCATGACTGAAGGGCAACATGATCAAAAAAATGTTGAAAATCTTGAATGCTAAGAATTTAATCTAGGAGCAAGAGTACAAGAGAATGTGTTTATTAAAAAAAAGTAACAAGGACATAATATAAAAGATATCCCTCCAATGTCTATTAAAAAAAAAGTGGCTTCATTACATGTCTTTAAAGGTCTGTTAGCTCTGAGAGTTCCTAATCATATGATTACATAAAATATTTTTTAAAAATTCTAACTTACCATTGTCGACCATTGGTATGAAGTGGTAAATAAGGCTTATATTTTCTGTAAGGAGCATTTCTAACCATGTAATCCACTGACTCCAAAAGGTCAATCATACTTAAGTACTATTAAAACAAAAACCAAGTTACATCTGTTACATCACAACATGGATAAACATCAAATTTTATTATATTTTCTGCCTAGTGAGACTTCAAATTATCTGAACGATGAATACCATAGTTGCTTGGTAATTCAATAATACATTTCATCAAATTTAAGAAACCACAATTTGAAAGGTAATATTAAGCACTGCCGATTAAACGTCATACCACCAATAATAATATACATCCTATTTTCAAATATATTAAAGTGTGAAATAAATGTAAATCTTAGAACCAATGAAATACGGTATCTGCAACTACTGACATGAAACCCGCTTAGTGCTAAAACTAAACATATTTTCCTCTGGACCATCATTTCAAGCAGTGGCAACCTATAAGCTAAGTTTCCAAATTGCTCCAGGAAATTACTGTATAACTAAAGCAAGATAAAATTATTTAACCACCAATACAAAACAGCTCAAATGGAGGAAAACACACATATACCCACACAAGAAGATAGAGAAAGGAGAGGTCTAACCTAAGAGTTACCAGTACTTAACACGTGGATAGCATGAACCTAAATGTATTTGTAAGTGTAAAACATACCCCAAATTTTGAAGACTTAGGAAAAAATAAATGGATATAAAATATTGTAACAATTTTTAATTACATGTTGAAATGATAATATTTTGGGTACGTTAAGTTAAATAAAATATTATTAATTTTAGTAGTTAATTTCCTCTTTTCTTACCTTGCTAATGTATTTACTAGAAAATTTAAATTACACATATGACTTGCATTATACGTGTACTGGACTGCACTGGGCTAAAAGTAAGATTAACTATAAACCCCTCATCCTCCTTTCACTTCCAGTTCTCCAGATTAGTTACCGAAACTCCTTAGGCATATAACCAGACTTGAGAAACAAGCAAAGGAAAAAAAACTGCCAACACAGTTGTTCTAAAAATTAAGTAAACAATATTTAATGTAAGAGTGTCTGCTATTAAAATCTGAGGAAGGAAAATAAAACCATTAAAGCCTTCCATCAAGCACTGGGAATTAAATGGAATCATGTCATACACTATAATTTGGTAGGATTCTCCACCAATAAGGTAAAAATCAGAAAACATGAAAGAAAACTATTTCTTATATTTGGTATTTACTGTCTTTTAAAAATATACATATAATCTATTTTTAGGAGTCAAAACTCTACAATAACAAACCAAAAGAACCACCAGAGCAGTGAAGAAGGAATAGTCACAGAGGACAAAAGCTGTTGAGATTCAAGGCTGGTCAAAGCTGTAAGTATTTAAATGAATCTTACCTGAGGTTTGGTCAGTTCAATAGCAATATTTTGTACTTCTATGTTCCAATCAAGTTTAGGTGTTTTGAGCTCTGTTTCTGCATAAGGATTCATGTAGAGTTTTGCAGAGGCTGATATTGGCTGGAAAACTTACACAACATGGGAAGACATAAGATGTGTTTATATGCCCTTACCTATGAACAACTGTAAATAATTATGAGAACACTGTTATCCTGAAAGTAAAAAAAAATGATCAAAAATAATTTTTAAAAATGTTAAAAAAAAGAAAATCACCACCAAAAACTATTTAAGCATCTATTTATCTACATAATAAGAATTCCCAAACTCAATGGTAAAAGTGGAATCTCCAAGGAAGAAGATGGTGTTCTATGCTTCTAAGTAAGAAATGCACAAAATATACACAGTCTAATCTTGATTATTTAAAGTCTGTGTAAAACTATGTTTCTCTTCCTTGCTGCAAGATATTTAATGATTTTATTATTAATTAAAAATACTAATACAAGGGTATGGATAAATTCAGAGATTGAGACTGACACATATACTCATTACTATACTATATAAAACAGATAACTAATAAGGACCTACTGTATAGCACAGGGAACTCTGCTCAATACTCTGTAATGGTTTATATGGGAAAAGAATCTAAAAAACGTGGTAATATATATATATAACTGATTCACTTTGCTGTATACATGAAACTAACAAAACATTGTAAATCAACTATACTCCGATAAAAATTTTTAAAAAATAATCATTATTGCCTGATATGGCCCCACAAAAAATACCAATACAAGACAGGAAACAAAACTTGATTAATTTTCATCTTATTTAATCATAGCTAGAATTTAGGAACAGAATCATGAATAAAATTCATATTACCCAGAAAAAAATTGCCTACTACTTTATAATTTTCAAAATGATTATTACATATATAGTTTTAGACTCAAAAGACGACAATATTCTTGAAGTTAAGAAGTAGTATAAAAACGAGTATAAGGGAATATGACAGAGCAAAGTAATGTAATAAATTATAATTTTGAACAGTATTAAAACTATATAAATTGTGATATCTTATAGTATTTATAATATGCATAAGACTATATAAAAATTTTTAACTTATTTAGAGGTTATTTGTAATTGAAACATGCCCAAGAATAAAGCTGCAGGTTTTTCTGAACAAGTTCTATCATGAATGAAACTAAATGCTCTCACAAACTAACAGCATCTGAAAGAAAGCTTTGCCATCATTAAATAGACATGCTTGGGGACATAAAGAGAAAGTGCCAACTCTCCATTTTAAGGCAGTTAGCTATAAAAGAATAAAAATAAAACAATAGTGACCCAGGGGAGTATGGTATATAGAAGAACATGGGCATAAAAACTGAGAAGAAACATAAAGAGGTACACTAAATGTATACAAAAGAATAGCAGAGAAAATGAAAGGGATAAATAATATACAGGCAGCTTTGTTAGAGATCTACTTAAAAATAAACAAAGGTGAGGCTGCCAAGAAACAGAAAAGATCTCTGGAGAAATTCAAATCAAAACAACAGTGAGTTTACTCTCCATATCTGTCAGAATGACTACCATCAAAAAGTTTACAAATAACAAACGTTGGGAGAGAATGTGAAGAAAAGGGAATCCTTGTGCATTGTCAATGGGAAATGTAAACTGGTGCAGTCACTATTGAAAATAGTACTGAGGTTCCTTAAAAAACTAAAAATAGAACTACCGTATGACCCAGCAATTCCACTTCTGGGTATATATATCCTGAAAAAATAAAAACACTAATTTGAAAAGACACATGCACCCCAATGTTCACAGCAGCACTATTTACAACAGCCAAGACATTCCAGCTACCCAAATGCCCATCAAGAGAGGAATAGATTAAAATATGGTACGTATATACAATGGAATATTACTCAGCCATAAAAAAGAATGAAATACTGCCATATGTAGCAATATGGATGAACTTCGAATATTATGCTTAGTGAAATAAGACAAAGACAAATATTATACTTTGGCCACCTCATGCAACGAGTTGACTCACTGGAAAAAGACTCTGATGCTGGGAAAGGTTGGGGGCAGGAGGAGAAGGGGACGACGGAGAATGAGATGGCTGGATGGCATCACCGACTCTATGGACATGAGTTTGAGTGTACTCCGGGAGTTGGTGATGGACAGGGAGGCCTGGCGTGCTGTGATTCATGGGGTCGCGGAGAGTCGGACACGACTGAGCAACTGAACTGAACTTATAAAAGGAATCTAAAATATAACACAAATGACTGAATATGCAAAACAGACACAGACTCACAGATGTAGAAAATAAAATTGTGGCTACCAAAGAGGAGAAGGGACAAATTAGGGTATGTGATTAACAGGTACAATCCACAACACATAAAACAGATAAGCAATAAGGATTTACTGGATAGCACAGGGAATTAGACCCAATATCTTATAAAAATCCATAATGGAATATAATCTGTAAAAACACATTATCTGTACTTTGTATACCTGAAACTAACATAATACTATAAATCAACTATGTGCATACATGCATGCATGCTCAGTCATGTCAACTCTTTGCAATCCCATGGACTGTACCCCACCAGATTCCTCTGTCCATGGAATTTCCCAGGCAAGAACACTGGAGAGGGTTGCCATTTCCTGCTCCAAGGGATCTTCCTGATCCAGGGATCGAACCTGCAACTCCTACATCTCTTGCATTGGGAGGCAGATTTTTTACCACTGTGCCACCTGGGAGGCTACAATCATCTATACTTCATTTTTTAAAAATCTCTGGAGTAGTTTGTCTTAACACTACAATACTGACATGTTCAAGGTAACCTGAATATCAAGACCTCAGAGATTTCTTTATTAAACAAAGAAAAGAAAAGAAAATCTAATTCCTAAAACAAAGTAGACATAACATGATAGGGAAAAGAACATGGAGGTCAAGGGGGTTGGCTGTTGGGAGTGAACTACCACAGTGCCCTTCTCTCTCACTCTCCAGTGGTGTAAGTGTTACAATCTATTTCCAAATACTAAAACATATGCCGAATATGCTGTGTCATGACACTAACATATAAAATTAAAACTTTCTCTTTGTCAAAATAACATTCTCAGAAAAAGTATATTAAAATAAAGTATTTAATTCCATGTTTCCTATAACATACATTAAACTTTTACCATTACTTACTGTATTGATGGTTTGGGGGTATATTGTTACTTGTAAGAATTTCACTCTTCAGCTGATCCTAAATAAAAAATTTGAATGATATGAGAATGAAAAAGAAAATGCATACATTCTCAGCACCCCTGACACACACACACACACATAAAATATGGTTCCAAATCAATATCTTTATTTCCAACTTTGTAATTATTAGTCCATAAGAAAAACACACTGAGCACTATTTACAGATATATTTCTTTAAATATTACTTCAGTAGATAATTTTTATAAATTCTAAGTACCTAGAAACAACATAAGACTGTTCCACTCTGACTTAAAATGTATATAACGTGTACACACACACGTTCATAAATTAGGATCTCAATCACTTTCCAGACAAAGGCAAATTAACCATTACAGAATCTTTCTGAGAAATAAAAGACAGAATCTTGGAATTAATTTAGTTCAGAAAATTCAACTGTTCTTCTAAGTAAATAAACATGACTAAGACTGCTTAGCTTTAAGACATGACTTAGCATGCTTAGTTTTGAATCAATCATTCACTATGATGCATCACTGTAAATGCTTAAAACATATGCTACGGATGCATTTTTTAAAATCTAATAGGTATCTTCTTTCTTTACAATCCTCTTCAAGTACTCATCTCATATGAAACTTCACAATGCAACCAGAATGCTATTAAAATGAGTGTGAAAAACCATAAATCCAGTTTTAATTTGATAGTATAGGTTCTCGTCTTACTCACTGTCAAGTGAAAGATGTCACAAAGACCTTCAAAAACAAAAGTGCTATTTTTAAGACAGAGTCCATTCCAAAAACTGTGTTGCACACTTCTGACTTAGTTACAACTTAAGCAAAAGACCAGTATCTTGTCCTCATTAGAGACCTCGTATGTAAAATGAATCTCAGGAGTACAGTCAGCTATTCAGGGGACAAACGGAAATTACCAAGATCTGTTCCCTTGATCCCTGGTAAGACATGATGCAGTTAACATTCCAGTAGGCACTGAGACTATCAAGTCGTACCAGCTGTAAAAGAAAAAGTGGAAAAGATCAGGCAACTAACAAATTGAAGTTATGTATCAATGTTACAAGAACATTCTCATGCTCACTATACCAATACCAAAATCATCCAATTGTCATTGTGAACTTTTAAAGGGAAGAAGATAATGCAAAAGTGGAGGAAAACGTATATATGTTATTCAGAGACTTTATTATTAATCTGGGCTTCCTTAGTGGCTCAAATGGTAAAAAAAAAATCTGCCTGCAACCCAGGAGACCTAGGTTCAATTTGAGGGTCAGGAAGATCTCCTGGAGAAGGAAATGGCTATCCACTCCATTATTCTTGCCTGGACAATTCCATGGACAGAGGAGCCTGGCGGACTACAGTCCATACGGTCCACAGATTCAGACATGACTAAGCGACTAACACTTATTAATCCAGCATTTGCTGAATTGTGCTTGCAGGAACACTGTTCCCAAGGGGATTTACTCATTCAACGATCAAATATTTATTGAGAATTTAGTATTTAACAGACTCTGTAAGTATTTCAATGAATAAGAAAGACATGATTCCTCCAATGAATACAAATGGTTGTTTCAAAGGAAGGGTGAAGGGAAGAGGATTCTATGATCAACAAAGGTGGAGAAAGGTACATACAAAATATCCCTTTGGAAGATTCGAAGTGTTTATTAGCATATTTAAAGTATTGTGAAATCCTGGAGTTTAAAACAAAATAAAATACATCTGTCTAACTATAAACAGCTTTCTGTTTTAGTCAGTAATCTTACTTGACCAGAGAATATTTTTTCAACAAATCTAATATTATCTAAATTATCTAATGCCCCATCAAATACAATTTGGGAAATACTAATTTTATCCAGTTTCTTTATATTCAAGGTGAAGAATCTAAACCTCAGAATAGGTAAGTGATTTTAAAAGGTAACATAGTAAGTAGCTGAGCCAAAACTAAACCCTAAACTTTCAACTCCCATTCCAATGGTATATTCTGCTCTGTCAAGGTTTCTTGAAGAAAATACATTAAATGTTTGTACTTAGGAATATAACTAGATTAAAAAGTCTAGTCTAATACCTTGTATATAATTTTTTCTGCTTCATTTAATATGCACGGTGTCCAGTGTTTGTTTGCAGTCTAAAACAAAACAAAACAAAAAGAATAACTGTGAAATGAAGTATATGTATCACAAAACAGTGCTCTAATAACCATAACAAAATAACTTAGAAATAACAAGACATCTAGTTAACACCAGCTAATGTGAGTTACTTGTTTTTCACATACATATATTACAAAATCAAAGGAACAGTGAAAAAGAGAATTGAGGAGGTTCTAATTTAATTGAGTTCATTCATCCAGAAAATAATTTACTGAGCTATTTTGTGTCTGAGAGTGGGTATGAACAACAAAAAAAAAAGAGCTAGCTAGGCAGTAGTTAGATGTGGCTGAGTGGAGTGAAAGGAGGTTAAGGAGAGGCTTTTTAATTTTAATATAAAGGAGAGACTTAAATGTGCTTAAATGGTTAGAAGACAGAGGTGGGCAGGGAAAAAGAGTTGAAGATTTAGGAAAGAAAAGGAAATTGACAGAAATAAGGAAGAAAGGACAAAAGGTAGAAGAGAATAGAAGAGAAGGAGAGAAAGTCGGGAAAAGGCTCCTAAGGACATGGGAGAGGATGGGATCCAGTCAGAGGTGGGGAGATTATCTAAGATTTAAGAGTTAGTTTGCATTTGAAAAGATGGAAAAAAGGAAAGATACAGATACAGAAAAAGGTGAGTCTGCTATTATTGTTGTTACAATAGTCAATGGAGTAGTTGAAGCAGAAATTGAGCCAATGTGCCAAATACTTTATTCAAACTATTTAATTAAATCATCACAAAAACACTAAAATACAGGTACTATTGTATCAATGAATGGAGGTTGGATAGAAGGAAACCAACATGGTAACCAGAACAGTAAGGTGTCACAGGTGCTTTGATAAAATATAAAGAGGAGTATTAAAAAAAAAAAAAGGAATAGTAAATTCTAAGAGTGAAGTTAAAAAAGAGAGAGAGAGAGAGAAACAGTCATATCTCAAGGAAATATTAAAACCTGAATAGAATCACCAGGCAGTTTAAGGGAAAAGAGTAACACAGGCAAAGAAAACCATATGAAAAATCTGAGGAAAGATACAGAGGATCAAACAAGAGTACACACTAGGGAAACGACTATACATCATCCTTATGCCCCAGTACTCCTGTTACCAGTCAATGCAAAGTAAGTCACATGACTATTTTGTGTTTTTCATTCGGTCTGCTAGAAGCTCAATATTAAATACTGACCTTTCTTATGAGTAATATTGTTAGTGTCATTTTTCTGGAACGGTTATGCCTCTACCTTCCAGAACACAGATTCTGGTTCTTCAAAAGTATGACAGTATTATTTCTTTTTTATTGAAAGCTACTTCAAATTTATTTTGGAGACAAGCAGAGGATAAATAGTGCATTGAACACTAGATTCCTTGACTCCCTTTCTTTTGTTTCTCCAATACCTGTTAATTTTTTTTCCTTTGATCTTCAACTGATGTATATCTCTACTTCTCTGTATGCATGTATCATTCTTAAGGAATCCATGGAACAAAGACCTTTTTCTGTTTAATAGACTACTTCTCTTTCCTTTTTCCTTCGTCTTCTTTCCCTCCTAAGGCCCTCTTCACATAACTAATCAAAAGGCAAAAATATACCCAATGTGATTTACTGCTCACTGTCCTTAACTTTAAAACATGTTTCCTACCACTTAGTTGTCCACAATAGAAAACAAAAAAAATGGCCAACCAGGATATACCCACTCTATATACTAAGAACCGTAAAAGAAAAAACAAACTGCATTGTAAAATACTTAATCGAAATAAATTATCTTATGTACATTTCAATATAATAAACACATATATACATACATATAAACAGATACACATGTACAAGTTATTTAGAAATTATACCATGGATAAGAACTTGACTCTATGGAAATCTATCTTCCCCTAATTTACTACACATTTAAGATACAGCTTTTAAGACTTTCCAAACACTTGTTCTTAATATTTTTATATTTGCTAAATTCAAAGAAATCAAAATAATTAGAGAATATAATAAAAGTATCGCTAAAATTGTAAATTTCTTGAAAAGCTGTAGAAAGGTTACACATAAAAACAAAACAGCTCTTTGCAGCAATAGCTGATTTTAGGAAATTCACCCTGAGAATAATATTTTACAGATTCCACAGAAATTTTAAATAAGGCCAACTTTACCAATAGACTAAGTTCTCCCAGTGTGACACCAAATGAAAGAGGCCGCTTTGGATCTGATATCTATCAAAGAAAAAAAGTGACATTAAAATACACTCATAGTGAGGGTAAATCCATCTTACACTCTACAACAGGCAACATAAGACAATGAATTTACAGTTATGTTACACAACACAAATGGATTTGTGGAGAAGAAAGGGAAGGAAGGCACTACCATGGCTGAGATTTTCCATAGTTTGCAGGCATGACACTAACATGATACTTTCCCAGTGGAACTATTTTTTTACTAGAAGTGAGAACACTCACTAACTAGGACTGAACAGATTCCTGTCCAGGTAGTTTAAAAGAGACAATCTCTTTATGTACACCACTCAAGATGTTCTCCATAGATAAGTAAAACAAGGAGTTGCAGATAAAACAGTGCCACTAAATTATTTTTAAAAGATTTTCACATTTAGAAATGTGAACTGTCTCTTTACACCTTTAATTTCCAATGACATTTCAAAAAAATGTTTGTTAGAAGATGCTCAAGATCCTTAATATTTAATTTCCTCAACCCCTTAACCCAAAATCTGCCATTATTAAACTGATCTATTTCTCATCTTCAATATCTAAGTAATATTTATACACAGTGCTTAAACTGTGCCATTGTGTGTATGATGACTTTGTTTTTGACATCTCAGAGATGTACAAAACTTAGTGTTTTTTGGTCACGAAAGAAAATAGAGAAACTAGAGACAAGAGAAAAATCATATAATGTTCTAAATCGTCCATCAGGGACTTGAGTCACATACACCCTTCTCAAACAGGAAAACCATGATCTGGTATAGCTATAAAGCATGAGTTTTGAGCTTTGTTTTTAAAATCAGATATATTACGGTTTGTGGCAAAATATATTTCCTTTATTCCCATATTCATCTTTTCAGGCCTATGGATATCAAGCTCAAAATAACTTGCAGCTATTTCAGAAGGAACTTTAATAAAACACAACTCCTCAGCTGCTAATGCACTACGCACAAATTACTGCTCTCATACAAAGAATATCTTTATAATAAATTACACTCCCCCTACCCTTATTTCTATATTTTTAACTATCCTTCCACACACAATAATTAAGGTAATCACACCGAAAGAGGCAAGATACAAGGAAGATCCCTTTGTGCTTTTAATTTTTTCTGTAGATTATTTTAATATATTTTGTCACTGACACCAACTTAAATGTAATTGATATTCCTTGTCCCACTCGTGTGCATCTCTGAATTTTTTCATTAAAGAGAAAGAAATAACATACCTTTCAAATTGTACTTGTTCAGTAGAAAAGCTTAGTTTAGGTTTAAGCTGAAAGTGGGAGGGAGGGTCAAGAGGGAAGGGACACAGATATACCTATGGCTGATTCATGTTGATGTTTGGCAGAAACCAACACAATATTGTAAAGCAATTATCCTTCAATTAAAAATTTAAAAATTTTTAAAGCTGAGATTATTATTCAACAACATACCACTGGCTTTAAGAATAATTCTTTTACTTCCATGACAAGTTGAGTTCTAAGTTTGTTTTAAACAAGGCAATTTATGAGTTAGGCTTTTTAGACGTTTGTTTGTAAAATTCTGTCTACTGGACTTTCCAGGTGCCTCAGCAGTAAAGAATTCACCTGCCAATGCAGGAGACGTGAGATCCATCCCTGATCCAGGAAGATCCCACATGCTATGGAGCAACTAAGCCTGTGTGCCACAACTACTGAGCCTGTGCACTAGAGCCAGGAGCCGCAACTACTGAGCCCATGTGCTGCAACTACTGAAGCCTGCACACCCCAGAGCCCACGCTCCACAGCAAGAGATGCCACTGCAATGAGAAGCCCAAGCACGCAACTAGAGAGTAGCCTCTGCTCACCACAACTAGAGAAAAGCCTGTGCAGCAATGAAGACTCAACACAGCCAAAAAAAAAATTTCAGTCTAATGATGAGCTAGGTTTTTCAGACATTTGTTTGTTAGCAAAATTCAGTCTAACGACTATAGAAAACCAAAACATAAAGTTAGTATAAGACGGAGATGGTATATCTTGAAAAACTACAAGTGTATCTTACTGAATATGAACTGAAAAGAAGGACTTATCAGGAAAGTAAAATAAAATCCCTATATGGCAGTATGACTTTAAACGTAATCTAAACTTAAAGCAAACTAAAAACAGAAAGCAAACTCATTTTTGGAAAAGATGAAAAGCATTTCCAATTTGTTATGTAAATGAAAAAATTGAAGGCTTTTCATTTATGCTTCAAACTTCAAGACAAAGCAATGCATATTAAGTTAAAATATTGATTATGTTTTAATTAAAATTAATCAAATAGCTCGGAGAAGGCAATGGCAAGCCACTCCAGTACTCTTGCCTAGAAAATCCCATGGACGGAGGAGCCTGGTAGGCTGCAGTCCATGGGGTCGCTACAAGTCAGACATGACTGAGCGACTTCACTTTCACTTTTCACTTTCACACATTGGAGAAGGAAATGGCAACCCACTCCAGTGTTCTTGCCTGGAGAATCCCAGGGACAGGGGAGCCTGGTGGGCTGCCGTCTATGGGGTCACACAGAGTCGGACACGACTGAAGTGACTTAGCAGCAGCAGCTTAGCAGCAATCAAATAGCTCTTAATCAACCAACATTAAGCTTTTAGTAAAGTGGTTTCTAAACACTGCTCCATGTGTATGTGAGTAGCTGTGTGTGCTAAAATCCTGTGTGGTAGAATGTAAAGGACATGAGACTAGCAGCCAAGTGACCTGGGATTTAGTTCCCTTTCTACCAACCACCATTGCAACCGATTACTTCATTACCTCTGGGAACCAATTTTTTTGCCTTTATAAAAAAAAAAAAAAACACAGTAGTTCCTTAAAGCTTTATCAGTCTAAGTCTTTAAACAAAATTCAAAATAAATAATAAAGGAAAATCCAAAAATCTCTTAAATTAGCTTTAGAAAGAAACATATGATGGTTTATGACATATTTACACATTTAATGAAAAAAGCTTAATGCTAGTAAGGAGACATGGTAGTGTACTAATCAGGAAAAACTTAATCTGGGATTTAAAACTGCCATGGATGGGCGAATCAATAATTAATAATAATTAATGTCATAAAACACACAATTACTAACTTATACCAAGTAAACTACTTACATCATCTTCATATTTAATGTGAATGTCTGTGATTTTTACTTGTACATTTTTAATTACTTGAGTTGCCAATTTTTCCAAAAATGTATCCTTTTTGGCTTCTTTCGGTTTATCTATAAAAAATAGAAAAATACAAGTTCAAGAGTTGAAATTATCACATAATTCATAATCAATGATCAAAGGATAGCTAAAGTACTACTTAACGGGAATTACAACCTATTCCTTGCTTTTAGATTTTAATATGTATTTCCAACTTAAAACTTATTTTCAGCCACGATATCAACAGGGAAATCCCTAATACTTATTTTGAAGTTACATCATAATCTAACATTTATTTTACCTTTGAAGACAGAAATCAAGTGGCAATGTGTATAAACAACACATGGCATAAAAACCACTTTTACCTACCTTTTGAGCGATCGAGACCTTTAAAAGGTTTCTTAAAATGTTTTTTGTGCTTTTTACGTTTACGTCCTTCTCAGTGGAAGCATTTTAGTGAGAAAAGGATAAAATTCAAGTTAGCAGACTAGAGGACAGAAAAGAAAACAAGAGACTTCTTCTTCCTGACAGCAAATTCTGGTACAATTCACCTTATTTTATTCTAAACTGACCTGTTACTTCAATACAGGCAGAAATTCACAAACCCAAAAAGTCTAGAATAACCTTCTGTAATAAAGAAAATAACTTGGCAGGTGCAATTACACAAAAATTGAGTAAAATATCTGTACACAGTGCCCATTAGAATATTTATGACTGCTTATAAACTTTAATTTTTAATTACAACATTGCCAAAATATTGGAAATGTAATAATGACAGAATATGTATGGTAGGAGCACAAATGAAATGAATGGGTAGGTTGCTGACAGATGACTTCCTTTGAATGATACACCTCACAAAGACAGGATTCTTTACAGTCTTGAGGATACAAAGAATACAACAAGGCAAAAAAAAAATGTACACAGAATTTTACATTTAGCTTAATAATTCCTTTAGCATATCTTTTATTTGGCACTGCCTTGTAGCATGGCATTAACCCAAACCTATCTTACCCAACTTGTAAATCTTTACATTCAACTGCCTACTACACATCAAATCCAGTCCTCACTCTTGGGGCAGCCTCTGTATGGTCTCCCCTGCCTCCAACCTCCACTCTTTCCTCTGATCTAACCTCCTCTGACCTAATACTACCAGATTCACATCTTCCAAAATACTATATTCACAGCCTGTTAATCCCTGCTCAAAATTTCTTTGTAGCCTACCAAATAAAAAGAGAAAGCGTTTGCATGACACAGAGGTTCTTAGATCCAGTCCCTATCTCCCCGTCCTGTTCTATCTTCTACCACCCATCCTTCCACTGGACACTTCAAGAAGACTACTGCTACTTTCCAAAACAAGCAATAACTTTAAAAAAAAAAAAAAACTTTTCATTTTGTCCTGGGGTATAGCTGATTAATGATGTTGTGACTGTTTCAGGTGAAGAGAGAAGGGACTCAGCCATACATACACAAGTGTCCATTCTCCCCTAAATTCCCCTCCCATCCTGGATGCCACGTAACACTAAGCAGAGTTCCATGTGTACAAGCTTAACTTTCTAATGCCATAATGCCTCTACACAGAGTAGATTCCCTGAACTTAGTTTGCTCTCCCTGAAATTCTTCAGGCAAATTCCTAGGAGGCTTTCAAATCTCAGGTTCAGCACTACTGCTTCTTCAACTCTTCCAAGAATCTCCAAGGCCAGCCACCTGGGTACCTTATACAGACTTCCACCAAGCAATGAATACACTGTATTTGAAGTATCTGCACAACTGGTTTGTTTCTAGTCAGGAGGAGTCCTTCATTAGGACAAGAATTATCATAATATCTAGGCACAAAAGCACATGGTATGGGTCAACTGAATCAAACTTATCTATTTGGACATTAAAATATACAGGCTCAATTAATGTTATAGAGAATATACTGAAGCTTGAAATTTTAAATTTGTTCTTCCTTGATATTTTAAAGCAAGTTATCCTGCCACTACAAGAACTAAGAATCAAATTATCAAGTCCTGGATTTTAAGCATAAGACCCTAAGTTTTAAGAAGAAAAGATTTACTAAACCTGTAACAAAACCAGGACTTTGCTATTACCAGGAGTTCCTGTCACAGCGATGGTTCCCTAAATCTTGTTCATTTACAAATTAAACATTCAGCAAAGTTCTCAGAGAAATACTATTTGAAAAGAAATAGCTAAGAAAGCCAGAGAAGCCCTGAAAACCATCCCACTTAGGGAGAAAGTTTTAGGAGACAGGATTCAGCTGCCTGGGTTTAGAGTCTAGAATAACTCGCTCTTCTCATCTGACCTCCTAGTATCCTTCTGGTTTCACATTTGTCCTAGTACCTTGTTCTGTCTTTGATCTCAATGTTAGATGCACCATGTTTCAAATGGTTTCAAAATCTAATCTGAGTACTACAGAGTCTTCATTTAATCTGATGGATAATAAATGTATGATCCCCAGTCACTTTCTAAAGCAGTTCTAAAATGTTTTGGTCTTCGGGTCCCTTTAATACACTTAAAATTTAAGAACCTTAACCAGCTTTTCATTAAGGTGGGTTATAGATACTGATATTTACCACGTTGTAAATCAACACTGAAAAGCTCTTTAATAGTTATTAACTTATTAAATAACCCATTATGCAATAGCACAGGTAATGTGTATTTATGAAAAATAACTATGTTTTCTGAACAAAAACTTGTAATGAGAAGACTGACACAGTTGTACAGTCACACATCTCCTTAATGTCTGGTTTAGTAGGAGACTGCTGGATACAAATACCTGCTTTTGCCTTTGCTCTTTTAGAATCTATTGTTTAGATTGGAGTATGTGAGGAAAATCTGACCTAATTACAGAAATGTAATAGGAAACAGGAGGAACATCTTCATCTTTTGCATATGAACATCTTTTCATGTAATTATGGATACTACATCAAACTCAACTAGTGATAGTTTCTTAAAGCTGCACCCTGGAATCTGAAACTATCAGTGAATTTTTCGTCTAAATTAAAGCTGGTCTACCGTGCACTTTAATACATTCATAATATTTTGCCACACTTTGATAATACAGAAATACTCTTTCATTGAATTATACAGATCTTACAAATGTGGAGTCACTTTTTTAATATAAAAAAATCACATTGTTAATACCACCAAAAATCTTATCAGAAAAGTCTTTGAGTATGGGAAGCTGTGAAGCTCAAAGTGGCAAACACAAATTTCCCAAAATTCTAATTTTTGTTCAAAAGCTCAAATCTTATTGCTGGTAACAAACACTGTCAGTTCTTTTTGCTTCAAGCTATGTTGTTGAAACGTCTATCAAACACCCAAATCTGAGTAATAATAGTCTGTCAGCCATTCTTTGAAGTAAAATGGCTTTCCATGAAAAAAGCAACTAGTTCCACTGAAAACCCAAACAA
The DNA here is from genome assembly GCF_049115385.1 of Moschus berezovskii. Taxonomy (NCBI): domain Eukaryota; kingdom Metazoa; phylum Chordata; class Mammalia; order Artiodactyla; family Moschidae; genus Moschus; species Moschus berezovskii. The sequence goes on from NC_142468.1 coordinate 56,123,485, forward strand.
CTGCACAAGTATTTTCCCTTGAGACAATTATCCTGCTTCAGTCTCAGTTCAGTTTAGTCGCTCAGTCGTGTCCGACTCTCCAGGACCCCATGAATCACAGCACACCAGGCCTCCCTGTCCATCACCAACTCCCGGAGTACACTCAAACTCATGTGCACAGAGTCGGTGATGCCATCCAGCCATCTCATTCTCCGTCGTCCCCTTCTCCTACCGCCCCCAACCTTTCCCAGCATCAGAGTCTTTTCCAGTGAGTCAACTCGTCGCATGAGGTGGCCAAAGTATTGCAGTTTCAGCTTTAGCATCAGTCCCTCCAATGAACATCCAGGATTGATCTCCTTTAGAATGGACTGGTTGGATCTCCTTGCAGTATAAGGGACTCTCAAGAGTCTTCTCCAACACAATATGTATGCTTCCTCTTTTGTCACAAAACAACAAAGACACGTATACTCAAGTGCTGTAATCTATTAAAATTAAATGGTTTCTATTTCATCAATGATTTTCTTAAGCAAAATTGCTGCTTCTTCCATTCTACTTTGGTTTTTACTGTGAGTGACTGGCAGGGAACAATATAATAGCTACTGGCAGTAGAGTTTGGTGCCACTGCCTTAAATCATGCTAAGGCAGCCAGCAATCTTACACAACATTGCTTTTGCACCATCAGTACCAATGTCAATACAGTGGAAAAAAAATTAATGTCTTAGAATTATTATGAAAATAGTTTTGACTTTTTGAAAATCATTGCTCCAGAAAAAAAAAATTTAATGAGTAAATATACACTCTCAAAGAATCAGACACAACCGAGCGACTGAACAACAATGCACACTCAGAAACTGAAAAAACGAAAGCATTATGAAGAACACATTAAGTCCTGGGCAACTAAACAAAAGACATCTTCAACAAAATTAACTATTCTCATTTCAGAATCATCAAATTCTAGGCCAAGTTTAGTTTTTTGTTTTTTTTTTAAATCCAGGCTAATACACATTTTCGGGATAAAAAGAAACTCTGAATCATGAAGTTTTACTTTACAGTGACCTCTGTCTGTTTTGCTTTGTTTTTTAAGCACTGTTGTCCAATGATTTTTTTACATATTTAAATAGGCCACTAGAACTCATTTGTATCCTGGAGGCAGGTTGCACTTAGTAAGATCAGAAAACACTGCCCCTGGCAGACTACAGAAAGTTGGTTCAATTACAACCCACAAAATTGGACAGTGAACCATAAGTTATCTTTTATATTAAAAAAAGTGACTCTAAGACAAAGAGTTAGTCACTCTTACTCAAGAGGCAGATTTGTTCAAAGAGAAACTCCTTTCAGGGTAATTTCATTCATGCTATGAAATTTGCCATGCAACTCATTCTTCCATTTGTCATAATGAACCTAAAAATTAAAGAAGTTTCTAGCAGCAAAAGTAATTCTATCATAATGCTTATTGTTGTTTATATCTTGAGATAGAGATGCCATTTGCTTGCCACTCAATCAAAACAAATTTTAAGTGTTACTAAGTTAATATAACAAGTTCCTGAATAGTTACAGATAAATATATTTAAAATATTTCAATATATTAAAAATATTTTAATATTAAATATTAGAAAATATTTAAATATTGTTTAAAATATTAGAAATTATTATATTAATGTGCTTGGTAAACTTCCTAAGATACAAAAAAACCCTACTATAAATCCTGAAACAGTCAGCCTTCAAATCTGCCTTTTTTGTGAGGCTGTCCAGGACAGTAGTCTACACGTGCTGCCAAAGCTACTTTACAGATGAAGCAAATCAGGGAGGATAGGAGAAGAAAGTCAGGGAAACATCTTTTATCAAGGTCCTAAATAAAGTCTCACTCAAAAAAGAAAGGTTCCATTTTATTGCTTTTTACAAGTTTGAAAACCACTGCTACAGAAGAGAAATCATTTAATTGAAAAACTACTATACTATAGAACAAAGTCAAAAAGGCAGTTCCAGATTTGGAAGTTATCCACAGATCAAACTGTAAACTGCATAAGGGCAGTGTACTGGGTCTGCTTCACCCCCATGAACACTGAGCATCCATCACAGTCTTCCTACGAGAAGACATTAAGCATTTGGTGAGTGAATAAATGGCTGCAGAAGGTGGAAGAAAGGAACGACAGTGAAGGGGAAAAACATGAATTACATTTCCATATTTTCTAAAAGGATGACATGCCATATAAACTCCATTAAAAGCACAAGCATGAATAAGAATATAATTTTGTATGTAGCTCAGTATAATTAACCATGCATACCCACCAGGCTTTATGTCCTTGTACACAAAGCTTTCCAAGCCATATATGAACTCCCCTGAATGTGCGCCTGCATCCGCATGGCAGCAGTAACCAAAATGCAAAGCATTTTAAGACATCTTTAATTTCACATGTAAAATATGTCTGAGCTTAGTTCAAAGAATTAGGCATCATATAACAGAATAAGTAAAATCCAGTGACATTAAAACAACTTACTTCTATGGGAATATTCTCAAGTGACACTATTTCCATTCTTTCAACACACAGGCTTTGTTTTCATACATTAAAACAAAAACTCTTAATAATTAAAATCATAACAATTAATAATTTCAAGTTAAGCAAAACAGACAAATATCAATTATGGCTAATGTCTCATTCAGTTCAGTTCAGTTCAGTCGCTCAGTCGTGTCTGACTCTTTGCGACCCCATGAATCACAGCACGCCAGGCCTCCCTGTCTATCACCAGCTTCCGGAGTTCACTCAAACTCATGTCCATCAAGTCGGTGATGCCATCCAGCCATCTCATCCTCTGTCGTCCCCTTCTCCTCCCGCCCCCAATCCTTCCCAGCATCAGAGTCTTTTTCAATGAGTCAACTCGTCGAAGAGAGCAAAAATCTGCTATTTTGGTTCCCTTTCGGCCCACCATTTGTTCATTTTCAGAATGAAACATTGCTGCAATATTTATGCTAATTTTAGGGTTAGCTGAAATTAATTCATCTTACTTTAGTATCATGTTTCCTTCAAGACACACTGTCTGAATCCTTTCTATTCATTCTTGTTAGTGATGGTTAGGTAGCACCATCTTCCATTTTGCTCCCCAAATCCAGCTTAGAAACCACTACCTAAAACACAGCCATGATCACATCACCCTCCAGATTTTTAAAGAAAAAGTAACTTACTGACTTTCTCACTATCAATCAAAGTCCATTATAACGCAGTCAAGAGCCAGACTGAGTTCAAATTCTAGCTCTATCATTTTCTAACAGCATAACCGAGAACAAGCTATTTAACTTCCAGCTTTCTCAACTATAAAATGGGAACAATAAAAGCCTTTATATATCATAGAATTATAACTATTAAATGAGTCAGCTGATATTAACCACTTTGAAGAGTGACCCACAAACAGTAAATTCTCAATAAATGTTGGCTGCTATCATTATCATCATCACCATCACGGTATTCAAATTTCTCAAAACTGATATAAACTTAGCTTTCCAACTCCTCTCAAGCTACCCTATCAAAGTCCCAAATTCTTAGCAGTTCCCCATACACGCTCTACACTATTTCATTTCACTATTGCCTTAACCTAGAATGCCCTCTCTCCCTGCTGCATCAGTTCAGTTCAGTTCAGTCACTCAGTCGTGTCCAACTCTTTACGACCCCATGAATCACAGCACGCCAGGCCTCCCTGTCCATCACCAACTCCCGGAGTTCACTCAAACTCATGTCCATCGAGCTGGTGATGCCATCCAGCCATCTCATTCTCTGTCGTCCCCGTCTCCTCCCACCCCCAACTCTTCCTAGCATCAGACTCTTTTCCAGTGAGTCAACTCGTCGCATGAGGTGGCCAAAGTATTGGAGTTTCAGCTTTAGCATCAGTCCTTCCAATGAACACCCAGGATTGATCTCCTTTAGAATGGACTGGTTGGATCTCCTTGCAGTCTACTCAGCTGAAACACAGACCTTCAGGGTGTCCGCCCTGATCTCTGACTAAACATGATAAGCCCTTTATGAACTTCTGTAATACTCTAACTACATCTCATTAATGAGACTCAACACCCTCTCCTGTCTATTACTATACATGAGGTCTCTGACAGTAGGCTACAGGAATTTTCTCACTTTTGTGTTTACAACAATATGTTGAACAGACTGGCAGCAGACTTCTCAAAAGTACCTGGAAGTTAAAAGATTTTTACCCCTAAAATTCTAATTTTAAACTCAATATTCTATTCCCAGCCAAATCAAACAAGTGTGGAAGTAAATTACAAAACTTTCAGACTTGAAAGGATCTTTAAAATTATATCCAGTGCATCCTTTCTTAAAAGCTATCAGAAATGCTTCAGCTAAACAAAGGAACAAAGTAAGAAAAGGCAAGGGACTCAATGAATTAAAAACAGAAGAGCAGTGAAGATCAGTTCTAGGATGACAATTATACAGCAGAACTAAAACAAAACAAAATACAACACAACCAAAAAAACTGCTCTTCAAGAGGGAAAGGGGGACGGGGAGAGGACAACAGATGTGTTTGGGCAATTGGAAAATAACACTGAGAGCCATAGGACTGATAGATTTCATGTGGCACACAAAAGAACTTAAGGTAAATTTAAATAGAAGGAAAGAAGCATTTACAAATTTAAGAAAGAAAAACAAAAGGCTGATGCAGAGGAAATATAATCACAGAATATTATCTGGCCCATCCAGTGAACAGTAATTATTTTGTCATAGTAATGTAAATTTTGACTCATAACTGGCCAAAAATTACGATATGGCTGTATTATGAGAAGATAAAGGAACTAAGGATGAAGGAAGATGGTAAAACTATCCTTCCTTGACTACTGTGCAAGGAAATACAAGATAGTGCCTTACATTAATAAATTAGACAACCAGAGAATGTTTATATTTCTAAAATGATAGCTCCCTCTAAGGAGTGAGTCAAAAGGGTAGAGAAGGGTGAAACAAGAAACTGACACTTTTCATAAATCTTTTTGGAAAAAATATTTAATTTCAGAGTTAATGTTAACTCTAAAATTTTAAGAGTTTTTGATAAATTAATATTTTAAAATATAGAATCTATATAGCATTTGAAAATCTTTTGACTTTACTAGGAATTTATTATTTCCCTTTACTTTACAATAGCTTTTCCAAAAAAATAAATTTACTACAATTAAATAAAAGAAAAATATCAAGAAGTTTATTTTGACAGTTAAGCAAGCTCTCTAGAAATGAACTTAGAGTTATATTTCAATTTTCTTTTTTTCCCACATAACAGTGGGCAGGCACTCTATTTTATCAAATGAAACAAACTTGAGTAAAAGTATGTCTTTAAAGCAGATCAGATTAAGACTCTATTTTCATTTTTATCAACTGCTGCTTATAGTTAAATCATTCCCTCTCCTTACCTCTGAGTCTCTATACATAAGCGACAGTGCTTTTGTGCTTTCAAAATCAAGAAATAAGTAGGAAAATAATAAGTATAAAAAACAAAGTCTAGTAATCAAGTCAAAACTGTTAATTAAAAATAGTGAAATGGAAAGCACATAAAGGCCAGGGTTGTCTTTAATCATTCACATGAACAACATTATATGAAGACAGGGTCTATATTCATATAAACTAGAGAAAGTACTTACATGAAGTCAAAAATGACTAAATGTATTTCTTAATAACTGAGAAAAAAAATCTCTATCAACATATTTCCCAACTTCTGAATTTATCTCTTTTATACTTGGAGCATATTGTTGACAAAGCTAATATAATAATGTTAAGGAAACAGAGTTTCAATTTCTGAATCTTGGTTCCATCCTAACAAAAACTAAACTTATCATCCAAGAAGCTACAATATAATGATTATTTATAAGCCTAACAGCCCCATTTACACAAGCTTAGTACTATAGATGTTGATCCTCTATAGATTTATCAAATCATCCTTAAAAGTCTCTGCCAGAACCAAAAATAAGTTTCCTAAGTATTAACAACCTAGTCACTCCAGTACTCTTGCCTGGAAAATTCCACGGATGGAGGAACCTGGTGGGCTGCAGTCCATAGGGTCGCAAAGAGTCAGACAGGACTGACCGACTTCACTTTCACTTTTCACTTTCATGCACTGGAGAAGGAAATGGCAACCCACTCCAGTGTTCTTGCCTGGAGAGTCCCAGGGACAGCAGAGCCTGGTGGGCTGCCATGTATGGGGTCGCACAGAGTCGGACACGACTGAAGCGACTTCGTAGCAGCAGCAGCAGTCAAAATTCACAAGCACTTAATACAAAATGTACAGCACGTTATCATTTTGCTGATTAAGCTGTCAACTACTAAAGCGGAGAGAGTATATACTATGTTTTCTCTTATAGTTCACTGGAAACACTAAAATATTTTGAAAGCAATCACAGTTATTTCAATTCCGAAAAAAATGAGTTTGAGGTTTGTTTCTCAAGAGGGAAAATATAACTTAATTATATATATTATAAATTAAAAGTATATAATTACATGTAACAGCAATATATCCAAGCATATATAAATATACCAATTGATGACTACATATAATTATATGTATGTGTATTAACAAACAGATTTAGTCTGAACTGATTTAAGAAACAAATTAAATTCTAGTGCTCTCTAAGCCTTTTTCCTCATTTTAATAAAACTATTTCTAATTAACCAATACTGAATAAAAAGAAATATTCACACTGAATTGGCATAAAACAAAACCACGACCACTTTGCTTTGTTTGGCACATAAAAGTGACAGAAATTAAGAAAATTGTTTTCATGGAAATACAGATCCTTAAGTTTCAGCAGAAATATAAGATATGGTTAAAAATGAAAAGAGAAAGGAAAAAAAAGTTTAGACTGTTAAAATTTTATACCATTAAAACAGCCTCTGTATCTGAAATATTTTAGTTCTTTTCTGTAAAAGAATCAGTAATTCTGAATAAGGGAAAAACATTCAGGGAAAAAAGAGAATCACTGACAAAGAATTTTAATAAACAAGCTATTTTTAAGAGAGATTTCTCTTGATTTAATTAAATATCAGCAGCTTAAGCATCTTATTATAATATCTAAATGCAATTTCTATCATTTCTAACATTGTCCATATCTTTTAAGAGAGACCAAAGAGAAATGCCTTAGGCATTTCTAGTACCATCTTCTTCCATCATAGAAATACATAAACATGCTACCAAATGATGTAAAATGCTATTAATTCTCATACCCCAATTGGCAATCAGAGTATGATTTGACTTGAAAGAGAAAAACAAACTTGGAAAGGCTTGGAAATGCCTTCAACTCACCATCCTACAGACTACTCTGTTTTATCCTATCCTTATTCTTGCTCCACAAACCAAATTAAAATAGTCACCAGATTTATTTTTAGATGAAAACAAAATATTAAAATTTAAGATGTTAAAATGTTGAAATCTGAAAAACCAATTTTTAAAAAATATCCCATATAATATGAAAAGATATAGCAAGGAAAAGAATTACAGCACCATTCCCTCTAAACATTACTTCACTATGTTAATATGCTGAACTTTATTATCTTTCAACAACAAAGATGAAAATGCAGACAAAGAAACCATTGGCCTTTGGCAAAAACAAACAGGACTACAAGAACTCAAAAGAATGTGGGAAGTCTCCATAAAGTAGCATAGTAGAAATGACTGATTAAGAAAAGTAAGAAAATTTAACTGGCAGTGAGGTAAAATAATCACAATGGCAATGATTCCTAAATGTGAGCCATTAAAATCTTTACAATCAATATTATGAGATATGATATTAAAAGAAGATTTTTTGGAACAACAGCTTATGAACGCTTATGAAAGAATCCTCTTTACAGAGTTTTAAATGTATCGAAAACATAGGTGTATGTACATTTATCTAAAACATAAACATTTTGTACCTTTCTCTGCTGCTTTTTGAAGGGCTTCTTCAATTCGGGATAACTCTCTCTGTTTAATATCTTGCAAGGATTTTTCTTCCTTCTCAGCATCATATTTAATACCTAAAAATATATATAGTTAATTCACACATCAAGAAAGGCAATAATAAGAAAAGTTCAGCCTCATTATAATAGTGTGTATATGTGTAACAGGTAATTTTTATAAGCAAAAAACATTTATATTCTTTAGATTGCTTTTACAGAAAGTTTACCTAAATGATTCCTATCTACTTACAAAGTTCACATCAAAAGGAAAAGGAAGGAAGGAAAGGAATTAAAGGGAGAAAGAATACAGGAAAAAGGATGACTGGGGGGAAAGGGTGAGTAGGAAGGGAAAAGGGAAAAAGAAAGAGAAGGAAGAAAATACATCAAAAAATTTCCAGTTATTATATCTCAGTGGTAAAATTTTGAGTAACTACAAAAAACATGTAATATCCAATATCAGCTGGCATCAATGTAAGATTGATTTTAAAAAAGACTCTGAGAAAATAATTCAGGAATATGTATCAACAATCATAAAATACATAAAATCATATCCTTTTAATTTAGTAATCTCATTTCTGATCATGTACCTAAGGAAAAAACACAAAATGAGAAAGATATCTATAAGAAGGATGAGTTTATCATGTTCACTGTAACAGCAAAAACCAGTTGGCAGTCCATAATAAAATATCATATAGCCTTTCAAAATTGTCACGATCACCATGGAAACTGTGGTATTCATATTTCATCAAAAATAACCCTTTTGCACTGCTGGTGGGAATGTAAACTGATACAGCCCCTATGGAAGACACTATGGAGATGCCTCAAAAAAACTGGGAGTAGAATTACAGTATAACCCAGCAATCCCACTACTTGGCATATACCCTGAGGAAACCAAAATTGGAAAAGGCACATGTACCCCAATATTCACTACAGCACTATTTAGCTAAGACAGGGAAGCAACCTAGATGTCCATGATTAGATGAATGGATAAAGAAGCTATGGTATATAAATACAGTGGAATATTACTCAGCCATAACAAGGAACACATTTGAGTTAGTTCTAATGAGATGGATGAACCTACAGCCTGTAATACAGAGGGAAGTCAGAAAGAGAAAAACAAATACCTTATATTAATACATATATATGGAATCTAGAAAGATGGTACTGATGAACCTATTTTCAGAGCAACAATAGATATGCAGGCATAGAGAACAGACCTACAGACGTGGGTGGGGAAAAGCAGAGGGTGGGATGAACGGAGTGTATCTGTATGAAGCAGATACACTACCATGTGTAAAATAGATAACCAATGGGAATTTTCTGTGTGACTCAGGGAACTCAAACCAGCACTCTGTAACAACCTAGAGGGGTGGGAGGTGGGAGAGAGGTTAAAAAGGGAGAGGACACATGTATACCTATGGCTGACTCATGCTGATGGATGGCAGCAGCCAACACAACATTGTGAAGCAATTTTCCTCCAATTAAAAACAAGTTAAGTTTGGAAAAAATATATAGACACATACTAAGCAAAGAAGTCAGATCCATGTTACATATATAATGTGATAAATGCTATGTTAAATCAAGCATGTAAACAGTAAAGACTGGAAAACAAAGTATGAAAATAAAAACTGTCTTATGGTTGATAAAACAAGTAACTTTTCCCTAAAATATCTAAATTTTCTTAACATTATACTGATCTCAAACTGAAAAAAAACATTAAGAATGAAAGATACTACTTTTAAAAACATCACGACTTTAAAACATTCATTAAAAATTAAAATACTATAATGTATAATGAGAAAATTACCTACTTTATACACACTTTTGAAAGAACATTCACTCAAAACCAGAAACAACAAAATGGGGAAAAAAATTTTCCAATCTGTAGATTAACATGACAGTATATTTTTAAAAATTTATTTACTTTCATTCTCAAAAGTAAATCTGTCTAATGCATCTCAACAGAAGACTGAGTCATAAAATAATTATTCACAGAGAATTATAATAAATTTCACAAATGATTGAAATTACTCTTTCCAACAACAGTATAAAATATTTTATATAAAATGTGGCTATATATGTATACGTAAAATGCATGGATGTGTGTACATATTGAATATGATTAGTTTATTTAAATTATGTTCTGTTTTACTAAACATATTAAAATATTTAACCAAAGTAACAATTTAATTTTACTATGACTTTACTGAATAGTTATAACCTAAAATAACTTACTTGCTCCTGGGACAACAAGCAGGTATAATCCCTCTAGAGTTGCAACAACAGCTTCACCATAAAGGTTCTTCCAAGGAATCTTCAAAGTTAATTTATCTAAACAAACATGATTTTAACTCTCTTATTTGAATGCTCAAGAAAATGTACATTTCTCACTTTCCATTAAGAGAAAAAGTATACAAAGCCCTTCAGATACAGAATGAACATCACTCAGGAGAAACATCTTTTCCATATTATATTACTATTAGAAATAACTATTCACATTGTGCTTTACATTTTTCAAACTTTTTGATAACTAGTATTTCATTTAATATTCCCAAACTGTAAGAAAAATGAGGCAACTATTACTTTGGTTTTGAAAAAAAGAAAACTCAGTCCTAGGCAGGTTTAATTATTTGCTGAGGTCCACTCACGTCATCAATGGAACCAGAATTGATGGTCTAAATACGGTACATGCTGTTCTAGTCACACCTGCAACCTCATCTCTACAGCATCAGTGTAAAAGAGTATCTGTTCAAGATCCCAGGAATTGAACCAGCAACACAGATTAGAGCACCAAAGGAAAAGACCTTTGACAGTATGCTAAATTACTACAACTAGAAGAGGCCAACCCTAAAGGCAAGGTATACTGTTTTATGATTATCAGTATTATAAAGTGACAGGCAGTTCAGACTAGTTATATTCCAAATATCTACTTATAAATCACATGAAAGGCAGAACACATCTTCTCTGTTAGAAACAATGGTATTAATATCAAGTCCTTCAGAGACTGGCCTACAGAAACTTTCTCACCCATAATGTAAATGAACTACCTTAAGTGTCACGAAGCCAAGTTTGGAGTTTTACGGGAAAAAGCTACGCAAAGTAGGAGAGAGAAGACAAAAAGGGCATATCTTCAGCTAAATTTTGAAATGGGCAAAAATCTGTCTTTGATATCTTTCCACACTATTATTTCTTTACTCTCTTCCCAATCACTAGTATGTCCTCTTTTCAGGTCTCCAGGCAACAAATGTCCCAATCTGCCCTCAACTGTATCAGAGCTGCTGCTACTGCTAAGTCACTTCAGTCGTGTCTGACTCTGTGCGACCCCATAGACGGCAGCCCACCAGGCTCCCCCGTCCTTGGGATTCTCCAGGCAAGAACACTGGAGTGGGTTGCCATTTCCGTCTCCAATGTGTGAAAGTGAAAAGTGAAAGTGAAGTCGCTCAGTGATGTCTGACTTGTAGCGACCCCATGGACTGCAGCCTACCAGGCTCCTCCAACCATGGGATTTTCTAGGCAAGAGTACTGGAGTGGCTTGCCATTGCCTTCTCCATGTATCAGAGCAATTCTACCCAAACCTTTTTACCCCTACAGTTTTCCATGTTCCAAAATTAAATACCTTCTCTCATCACAATTTAAAAAACAATGACCGTATAAAAGCTATAGTTCTCTCAGTACTGCTGATCAGACACTTAAGACAAAAGAATCTGATTCAACAAAGTCATGCTAATATGTGAGTGACTGAACTACTAACACCATCAGAATCACTAGCACTTTTAAATCAAGATGCTGAAAGCTCAAAGAATTGTTGAACAGGATAAAAAACTGAAGAGGAAATAAAATAATGTAAGGGAGGATATTTTGCTTCACCTGGATGGCTATGGAGGCAAGCCAGTTTTGGCTAGGAATCTCTTACCGAGGTTAAAATCCAGAATTATTTCTCCTTCTAGATTTTTACTTTTCTCCAGCTTGTAACCCTGATGAAGTCCTTAAACGGTTCCTACTTCAGAGGAGCTTAGAGGTAAGGGCAGTACACTTCTGGGTCATTTCTAAGTCTATTGATTTTATAGTGAGCACCACCTATACTTATAATAGATAGTGTTTTATTTGTAATTATCTCATCAACTCCTAAAAATTGATTTGATTGCCTTCTGGGTGAGCATGAGATTGAAAAAGTGGGAAATGCTTCTTTAATATACCAAAAATAAATTATCTGTTCTCTAAGCTTTTTTTCTCTCCTTTTATCATATTCATTATCCTCCCATCCTTGACTGTTCTGTATTTTACTGAAATTAAGTTCCACTGCCTTCCTTTTATAAATCAGGAAATTTTAAAAATTTTTAAGTAAAAGCGGGATCCACAAACATATCTAGCTCTTAGAAAATCAAAACATCCTTGGTGTACTTAGCCATACTAACTCTACAGGTTAGGTGTAATATTTTAAGCTAACAGTAATTTAACAACTGTTAATTTTAAGTTAACAGTAATATAAGTGCCTGATAAACCTCAAAACAGAGATAAGTATAAAGAAAATATGCTTTGCATCCTTATATGCAAAGTGTCTCTCCTAACTCAGTGAGTAACCTGGAAGAAAGCCATTAAATTCCTATAATACTTTAAAAGCAAAGAAAATAAATTCAGAACCATAGAAAACCTCTTCCAAAATACAAATTTTGTTGTAATAATACAATGAATAACATGTAAGTTATTTAGGCAAATATAACTCACCTATTAACCTGGATATGAGGCTGCAAAAATATTTTGTCCCAATTTTAGATCTCTCTAGTATCTTTGAGGACAAAGATACAATATTTACCCTTGCTTCTCCCACAGCTACGTATCTCAAAGGTAAAAGACTGAATGAATAGCTATAACTTCACTGGAGGATTTCAATCAAGCATGCAGGGCTACAACAATACATCCACAATACTGCTAAACAAGGCTCTCTGTAACAGACAAACAAAAAATATAATGTTTTGCCCTAGCAATATTTTCAATCTAAGGGAGTATCTCTTGTTTCAAGAGGAAAAAAAAAAAAGAATTTACATTAAAATGTTTTAATTTATATAAAAGGAACACATATTTATGAAGTAACACAGATTCACAGAAGTATTCAAGTAACTATTAAAAAGATGCTAGGACAGTAAAAGACAAAGCCTTCCCTGGATACAAAATATTGAATGAAGAGGAAAGCGATGTGGTGAAGTAGCAGGGTAAAGGGAGGAAAGGAAGGATGGTGGCATAAGTGAAGATTCTAAAGTAAGAGTAACTCATCTAGAGTTGTAATTTATAGTTTTTAAAAAGTAAAAACCAGGCAGCATGGACGAGTTGAAAGGACTTGCTATATTAAAATTCCTATTGAAAAATTTCTCCAACAAAGATGTATGCTTAGTTATGGATGATCTTAGTGTAAGAGTTTAGCTACACAGACTTTCAACTTAACAGAACATTTCCTTTATATACCACATTGCTAAACAATATATCAAGTGAAATGGCTGAATAAAATATAAGGGAAATTAGCTATACTTAAATTCTCTTTAGTCAATCCTAAAGAAAAATCAACCCTGACTATTCACTGAAAGGACGGATGCTGAAGCTGAAGCTCCAATACTTTGGCCACCTGATGCAAAGAGCTGACTTGTTAGAAAAAACCCTGATGCCGGGAAAAATTGAAGGCAAAAGGAGAAGAGGGCGGCAGAGGATGAGATGGTTAGACAGCATTACCAACTCAACAGCCATGAGTCTAAGCACACTCCAACAGATAGTGAAGCAAGGGAAGCTTGGGGTCCTGCAGTCCATGGGGTTGCAAAGAATTGGACACAACTTAGCAACTGAGTTCTGAGTGAGGCTTCTCTGGTGGCTCAGAGGTTAAAGCGTCTACCTCCAATGCAGGAGACCGGGATTCGATCCCTGGGTCGGGAAGATCCCCTGGAGAAGGAAATGGCAACCCACTCCAGTATTCTTGCCTGGAGAATCCCATGCACAGAGGAGCCTGGTAGGCCTACAGTCCACGAGTCACAATAGGACACAACTGACCGACTTCACTTTCACTTTTCACTTTCAGCAACTGAACAACAAATTCTCTTTACTAGAGTCTTCAAATTATACTACTTTGAAATTAAAGAAAAAAAAATTTGAATATCAACTTTGAAAATGAAGATACTTTCCTGTGGTGGAACCAAAGCCTGAAAAATATCACTGCAGTTCAAATGTCCTTCTAGTTTAGAAGGTAATTTTCTACACTTTGCTCAAAAACTTCCATACATATACTAGGTATAGTATACATTAGGCTCAGAACTCAGAAAGCTCTAATCAACATAAGTCAAAAACCTATCACATTTTGTTCAAGCTAAGAAAGATGTCTGAGATTAAATAACAGGAAAAATAAAAAACTAAAAGGATGAAGAATAACTCAAATGAAGAGTGGTGAAGTACTTACCAATCTGGCCAGCCTTGACTTTAAAAGGAACATCCAATTCACTCTTCAGAAGGAAGAAAAAAAAATTAAACAACATCTTAAACTATTAAATGCCCCCAAATCATCTTTGTAATAATTATTTAAATACACAATCATCTCTAAGGAAAATAAAGTTTTTACATCTGAGTAACTCATAAAGGGTATGTTTCACAGGTGAAAAAATGTTTTTATTAACTTACACTTGACTTTTAAGAAAGAATTCATAAGAGAAGCAAAATATAAACAAGAACAATAGAAAAAGAGTTTACAGTTAAAGAACATTCCATTTTCCAAGAGATACTATTTCAATCATAAGGAAAAAAATTATTTTTCTAAATCTTCAATCTCAGATTTTCCTAGAATAAATCATTAAACAAATAATCACTTCATCTGGTACCTGGTACCAGGTACCCAGTAACCAGGGTTTCAAAGAGCTTATCAAATTAACTGGGTAGCCACTCAAGTACTACTGCCTAGAAAATCCCATGGATGGAGGAGCCTGGTAGGCTGCAGTCCGTGAGGTCGCTAAGGGTCAGACACGACTGAGCGACTTCACTTTCACTTTTCACTTTCACACATTGGAGAAGGAAATGGCAACCCACTCCAGTGTTCTTGCCTGGAGAATCCCAGGGACGGGGGAAGCCTGGTGGGCTTCCGTCTATGGGGTCGCACAGAGTCGGACACGACTGAAGTGACTTAGCAGCAGCAGCAACATAGTAAAGAATCTGCCTGGAATTCAGGAGATTCTGGGTTCAATCCCTGGTTTGGGAAGATCCCCTGGAGAAGGGAATGGCTACCCATTCCATTATTCTTGCCTGGGGAATTCCATCGACAGAAGAGCCTGGTGGGCTACAGTTCACAGTGTTGCAAAGAGTCAGACAGGACTGAGCAACAAACATTTTTACTTTCAACATCAGTTCAGTTCAGTTCAGTCGCTCAGTCATGTCCGACTCTTTGCAACCCCATGAATCACAGCACGCCAGGCCTCCCTGTCCATCACCAACTCCCGGAGTTCACTCAAAATATTCACCAAGTCGGCGATGCCATCCAGCCATTTCATCCTCTGTTGTCCCCTTTTCCTCCTGCCCCCAGTCCCTCCCAGCATCAGAGTCTTTTCCAGTGAGTCAACTCTTCGCATGAGGTGGCCAAAGTTTATATAAAAAAAAAAAAAAAACTTACCAGAGCATTTTCTTTTATCTGTAGATTATCCAAGGCCACATTACCTTTAAAAAAAAAAGACAAAAAATGTAAAGTTAATACACCAATTAGTATCAGTATACCCTGTCTTAATGCAATACCAATACTATGCTAAATGTTAAGAAGTAAGCAAAGCAAACTTCAAGTATTTAAGAAGCTAAGGTAAAAAAGAGTTGTTCTATATAGACAAGAAGTATTAGTTATGGCATACTTTAGGTGAGCCTGATGCAAAAGAAATTATAAAATATCTAAACTGGCTAACATTTAAATAGACAATGAGAAAGAAACTGATGCCTTTCAGACTAAAGAACTTTACAACTGAAAATATCTATATATCCATCATTTTGAATGATTAAGCCAAAACCTTAAAAGAAGGAAATAAAGAGGTTACTATTCAGTTCAGTTCAGTTCAGTCGCTCAGTCGTGTCCGACTCTCCGTGACCCCATGAATCACAGCACGCCAGGCCTCCCTGTCCATCACCAACTCTCGGAGTTCACCCAAACCCATGTCCACAGAGTCGGTGATGCCATCCAGCCATCTCATTCTCTGTCGTCCCCTTCTCCTGCCCCCAACCTTTCCCAGCATCAGTCTTTTCCAGTGAGTCAACTGGTCGCATGAAGTGGCCAAAGTATTGCAGTTTCAGCTTTAGCATCAGTCCATTAGAACAGATCAATTATCCTGTAACCCAGGATCTTTTCCTTAAACATAATGTCAGTGAATAATTTCTATAAGAATACAGTGCTGGTCTTTTAAAACTTCAAAGATCCTACTTTCCCAGTAATTGTTTATGGCTCTACTATTCTCTCATTAGTCCAACTTTTTAAAAGTTTATTCAGATATTAAGTTATAAAAACGAAAGCCATAATGACACTATTGCATGACTCAAATTTTAAACACTGCACCTACACGTTCATACAGAATAAGTAAATATTCTTTTTTACATAAAAATATAAGCCAAAAAAAAAGTTTTCATTTCATGTAAATTCTCTGCTGCTGCTGCTGCTGCTGCTAAGTCACTTCAGTCGTGTCTGACTCTGTGCAACCCCACAGACGGCAGCCCACCATGCTCCCCCTTCCATGGGATTCTCCAGGCAAGAACACTGGAACAGGTTGCCATTTCCTTCTCCAATGCATGAAAGTGAAAAGTGAAAGTGAAGTTCTAAAATGCAAGTCCAACATGAAATACAAGTATAAATTATTCAAGTATAAATCATGCATTTTCTTAATTACTCATGACACATTTCTTTTTTTTTTTTTTTTCTTTTCAAAAAATACTATGCTTCCTATGCTCTCTCAAAACATTTCTCAATCAAGTAGTTTCTTCCTGGTGGTATTCTAAAGAGAATTAAAAAGTATATTCAACTCTATTATGCCACTGCTAAGAGATTCGCTTTTCCCCAGATCTCAGATTTATTCAAGCAAACATTTATTAAGCACCTACTCTGAGTCATATGCTGGAAAGAGAGAGAACAACAACCCTGCTGGTGAGAAGTTCACAGCCTAGCAAAGAAGAGCAAATTTCTAAAATTTGGAAAATATTTCTATTGACATCCCAAAAGAATAGTGCATAAGATGCAAGGGAGGAACCACCTAGTTCTGCCAAGGGAGATTAAGAACTTCACACAAAAGTTCAGGCTAGAAGACTGAAGAAATATTTATTGGGTGGATAAGAAAAGAGAGCAAAGGGCTTCCCTGGTGGCTCCGCAGTAAAGAATCTGCCTGCCAATGCAGGAGACACAGGTTTGATTCCTGGGTCCGCAAGATCCCCCGGAGTAGGAAAGAGCAATCTGCTCCAGTATGCTTGCCTAGGAAATACCATGAACAGAGAAGCCTGGTGGGGGCTGCAAGAGTCAGACAGACAAGACTTAACAACTAAACCACCACCAAAAAAGGAGGCAACAGACATCTCGGAGTAAGATGGATTTCAGAACACACATGTGGGTTTCTGCAGCTGGATGTGAGAATGGGAAATAAAGCCAGGAAGGTTGGCAAGAGCTAGGCTAACCAAGAGTCTTTGGATGAAAAGTTCAGACTGGTTACAAGAGAGAGATGAAATATGTACAACAGGGATGACAAAATCTGAGCTAGAACCATCATTCTATTGTTCTAAGAAACGGATCTGTCCAAATAATTTAGCTAAAGATAGTGCAATATTGGTTACAAAAGCAGAAAGGACTGATGGGAGGGAGGGAAGGTAGTGGGGAGGACCTAAAGAACTACAACTCCAGGAAGACAGCATACATAATAATAACCTATAACAGAGCAACAAAGTATAGACAGACATGGGAACACACTCATAAAACAGTGAGGTTTAAAATAAGGGTAAAGAATGCCCACAGTGATCTATATATTTAAAATTATATATACGCACATATACATAGATAACAAACAACTCTAACACTAGACACCATAATAATCACAGCTGTTATTGCCATATAATAAAGTTCATCTTTTTATATATGCATATTGTAAATTTTCTATAATAAACTTAAAAGCTGCAAGAAAATGAAAGTAGGAGGTAGAAGCCTCACAAATGGGAAGAAAATACTACAGCATAATAACAGGAGGAAAATTTCTACAATATACTGAAGAGAAATTAAAACCTGAAGTAGGCAATAACTTCAGGGTCGAAGAGACAGATGAAAAAATTATTTTGGGGCTAGAACTGACAAGATGTCATCACTGACCAAACATATGAATAATATAGTAGTCGTGGAAAACTGACATGTGTTTGAGAATTATGAAAAAAAATCTTTAAAAAGTATTATATGCATAAATATTACATAAAGTGGGAGAACATTCTTGGACTTAGTTCTGTCAGATGACGAATTACAAAAAATTACAACTGGGAATTCTATTTGAGTCAAAAGAAGTGATGCGCACAGAAGCTAGTGCACATGTGAAGCTGTACATACCAGTTTAACAAGACCTAAGACTTCTAGGGAGGCTTATAAACTTGCTCGTGCATTTTGCTTGTTCTTCCCCTTGATTTTCAACTAGAGGGTCAAGGGTCACCAGGAATGCTCTCAAGTAACCTGCGGCAGATATGAAGCATTTTCTAACGATTGTTAAGGCACTAACATATGTAAAAATACAAGTGCTCTCATAAAAAGCACACTTTCTACCACAGTGGCACTGCGGTTCTTTAATGAAGTGATAGATGCTATTTAAAATGTGAAATAGTAAAGCAAAGAGTCGGACACGACTGAGCGACTGAACTGAACTGAAAGCTACCAATATGGCTAACAGAGCTGAACAAGTACATTTAGAAACGCAGATTAGAGAAAGGTAATAGTGTTTATTGCTAGGAGGTAGAATTAAGGATTTTTTAATTCATGTTCTTCAGTATTTTCTAGTTTTTGCAATAAACAGATATTACTTTTATGTTAATACTATTAAATCACAATATGAAGTGGGGAAACAAGGTAAACTCTAATGTCAATAGGACCTTAATATGTTTTATATAAATTCCTCCTATATTTACTATTTACTATCTACAGAAACATTAAAAAAAGATCTATTTCTACTACTTAAGACTCTAGCAATCAAATGCATACTACCTCTCTGGAAAAAATGTAAATGTTATCTAACAAATAGTAACCATAATAATGATAATAAGAATGATACATTCTTTAAATTATTTGCGCTGAAGGAGGAGTCACTACTCCTAACACAAAGAAAAGGGGAGGAGCAGCAGCATATTTCTGATTAACACCAGGGTGAAAGTGCATTCATTCACTCAACCGGTAGACGAGTGCCTTATCTAAGTAAGGCACTGTGCTCTTAGTGTACTCTCCCACTAAAATGCATGCTTTTCTGCAGATACAGAATATCAGCCACTTTATATTTAACTGACTGCTGAGGAAAAAGTTAAGATTTAGTTTTCTATAATTCTATACACATGCAAGTACCTTTAACAGCTATAATCTGATCACCCAGGGCTAAGAACACAGAGGTCAGAGGAAGTTCCTGAAAACCCAGAGGAAGGGTAAATATTTGTGTCTAATCTTTAACAACCCCCCCAAAAAAGGGAGGAAAGAAAGACTAATAATTGGAGATGGATAAACTTAACTCTCGCGTCTGCGAGAAATTAAAAAAGCCATGAAATTAAAAGATGCTTACTCCTTGGAAGGAAAGTTATGACCAACCTAGGTAGCATATTCAAAAGCAGAGACATTACTTTGCCAACCTAGGTCCGTCTAGTCAAGGCTATGGTTTTTCCCGTGGTCATGTATGGATGTGAGAGTTGGACTGTGAAGAAAGCTGAGCGCCGAAGAATTAATGCTTTTGAACTGTGGTGCTGGAGAAGACTTTTCAGAGTCCCTTGGACAGCAAGGAGATCCAACCAGTCCATTCTAAAGGAGATCAATCCTGGGTGTTCATTGAAGGACTGATGCTAAAGCTGAAACTGCAATACTTTGGCCACCTCATGTGACGAGTTGACTCACTGGAAAAGACTCTGATGCTGGGAGGGATTGGGGGCAGGAGGAGAAGGAGACGACAGAGAATGAGATGGCTGGATGGCATCACCGACTCTATGGACATGATTTTGAGTGACCTCCGGGAGTTGGTGATGGACAGGGAGGCCTGGCGTGCTGTGATTCATGGGGTCGCAGAGTCGGACACGACTGAGCGACTGAACTGAACTGAAACTTAACTCTGCCAGCGAGGAAGGCACTAAAGCCAATCCCACAATCAGGTGTGTCTAATCCCACAAATTTCTAAGGAGACCAAGGTGAGAAAGAAGAAAAGAGGTTCTGTGAAGTGATTTCTTTCTATGATGGATTGCCAAGTCTGAAGGATGAAAGCAAAAGTTAGTCTGGCTTCAGAAGACAAGGTTTCTGATTTTGATCCTATATGATGAAAGTAAATGATGGTCCACCAGCTACCCAGGCCTCTCAATACACTACATGATGAAAGAAATGAAAGTAAATCATGAATAAACAGAAACATTCTGGATGAGCACACACGACTAGAGTGTCACATATAAACTTTCAAAGCTAATCTTGAAGGAAATTTTAAAGAAGCATCTTAAAAGAGTAAATCCTCAATCAAAATTTAATTTAATAATCTTTATGAATGAACCAGAGGAGGGTAATGAAAGTAAATCCATTAAATTAGCAAATGAAACCAAGGAGGCAGAGTTGGAGCCAGCTCAGAAAAACTTCAAAAGACTGCTAAATTATAGAAAATAACAAAGATGGTACATTTGTGAATAAAAATCAAATGCCACTGATATAATGTGGAGCAAGTCCGCCTCAGTCCAAGAATAGCTTTTAAAATACATAATGGCCTACAGAATAAATGTAAGAAATTCAGTGCTGATGTCAAATACCTCCAGTCAGAAATAATCTGAACTTTCACAGAAGTTTCACTACACTATTCTTATGGCACTTAACACTCAGGTACATAAATCCCCAACCTAATTTCAAACTCATTGATTCTCCTCATAGAAGGCACTCAGTAAACACTGACTCGGTTAATTAGAGTGCTGTGTGTGTGTTAGTTGCTTAGTTGGGTCCAACTCTTTGCAACCCCATGGACCGTAGCCCACCAGGCTCCTCTATCCATGGGATTTCCCAGGCAAGAACACTGGAGTGGGTTGCCATTTGTACTAAAATAGAAATGACTACATTAAGAACATAAATCTTCCTATATTATTGATAGAAAACACTCTCAGATCTACTACATTACTTGATCCTCACAGCCTCCTGGGTGTAAAAGGAGGCCAGATGTAAAAACAAACCAGGGTTTAGAGGTTAAATGACTGGCCTAAGAACACTATGTGAACATAGTAAGTGGCGCAGCCAGGGCTCAAATCTCCTGATGCCCCATGCTGTATTAAAAACATTACACTATCTCCCAAAGAGCTCAGATAGGTTAGAGAATCTGATAATTCTATCTTCCTTGGGAAAAAAACAAACAAACATGTAAGAACTGGACCCCGCATTGAGAGGCCTGGATAGCCAGGGCCATTTTTGGTTTTGGGCCATTTTTGGGTTTTTCTTTTTAGAAGAATTTCTTTAGAAACCCAAAACCAAAAAGAGTAACTCAAATCAGTATTACTAGCAAAGACATAACCAGAAAGGAAAGGAAAGTCAAGCTTTATGTTAAGAAAAAGAAATGTGTCTCCGTGGAAAACACAGAAGCAGGAGATAGCACTGCACAGGGTCATTTTAGTACTTTTTTAAAATCTATATTTTTCTAAAAACAAAAGAAATTCATAAATTATGATTTACAACTTTTTAGGACCATGAAGACCTTAAAACCTAATCTGCTTTCACTTTAAACATGAAGAAATCTTTTAAAGAGACTGAGTGGTTTATACAACGTTATACAGTTAATATGTAGTAGCTTCCCAGGTGGCTTAGCAGTAAAGAACCTGCCCACCAATGCAGGAGATGCCTGCCAAGCAGGAACTGCAGGTTCGATCCCTGGGTCAGGAAGATCCCCTGAAAAGGAAATGGCAACCCACTCCAATATTCTTGCCTGGGAAATACCATGGACAGAGGAGCCTGGTGGGCTACAGTCCAAGGGGTGGCAAAGAGTCGGATATGACTTAGCAACTAAACAGCAGTAGCAGCAGTGCTCAGAATAGAATCTATGTCTCCCGACTCCCTGGTCAATGTTCTTAATATAAAACACACAGTCAAATGCAAAACTGAGATTAAAAACAAAAAATCAACCAATAAACAAAAATGCCCTCATCCAGGAAACTAGCTTTGCATACTATAAAATGGTGAAAAAAGAATATGTGGTACTATGCACTTTTTATTTAGGATTTCCGTTGCTTATCTGTAACATAAACACTCATTATTTATTTGAAAGTATATATAAATATTCAAACACATTGATTTCCCAAGGACGTGAGCTAAAGGAAGTGAAAGTGTTAGTCACTCATTCGTGTCCAACTCTTTACGATCGATCACATGGCTCCTCTATCCATGGAATTCTCCAGGCAAGAATACTGGAATGGGTAGCCATTCCCTTCTCGAGGAGATCTTCCCAACCCAGGGATCAAACTTGGGTCTTCTGCATTGCAGGTAGATTCTTTACCATCTGAGCCACCAGGGAAGCCCTAAGCTAAAGTAAATGAATGAACATTTCTAAAATAAATCAAATTATTTTGATAACTATTGCTTTAGTAAAAATACTTAATAAAATATTATATCAACTCATTTCAGTTGAATCCAGCTATTTAACCCAAATTACCTCATCTAGAGTCCTTTTAATAGGAGTTCACAGTAACTTTGTCTTGGGAGGGGAAGCTGGGGGAAGGAGAAGAAACAACTGACTCTACTCTCCCATTTCCCTATTGAAACAGGAAGTCTCAGCAAAGAAAGTTGGAAAGCGGCCATGTCACCAATGAACTTTCTCCTTTTCAAATACATTTCAGGGCTCTGATAAGAGTAAGCAGTGTGGCAGTGCCCCTTCGCAGAATGGTTACCCAAGTACCAACCTCTAGCTCTATTTGTAGAAAGGGGTGAAGTTTTATCATATTATTCAAGTTTGTGGAAAGTTGTTTTTAATAAAATTTTAAAGCACTGTTTTAAATAATGATATTTAAATGCCTAAGTATGTTACGATACTGAACTTTTTTCTTGTTTACATGTGACAGGACAAGCTCATGAGAAGTGTGGCTTTCACTAGGCTAAGTATTGCCTGGGAGGAGAGAATAAAAAAAATTCCTCAACAGGTTTAGAAATACTTAGATATTGCTATGTTTTATGGATTAAGGTTAGAAAGAAGCAAAGAGGCCTGGTTTTTCAAGCTGCCCATCAGCTACTTGTTAAGACAATGTGATATATAGATTTGGATTTGCAAATATCAGCATGAGGCTGGAACTTCACTCTTCCTGTCATACTTCATGTCTATGACTCTGCTCAACAGTAGTGAATGAAGAACAAAAAGGTAAGCATGATTTGACTAACATTTCTCACCATGAAAGGAAAGCAAGTGGGAGTCCTTAATGAAGGAGCACACGTGGATCTGGCCTTGTTCAAGTCACGAAAGTTCAAAGACAGGAGAAACGACCTTGCCTCGCCTTCTCATTTACAGATAAGAAGCTAGTAGTCACTGAGCAGTGACTTGCTAAAAACCAATGAACCAGGCAGTACTGGACATGTAATTAGATCCGTTTACTCTTCCCTTACGCTGCTCAGCTCCAAGAACATCTGGCAGCTGATGGGAAAGTCTCAAGGGTGGAGTGAAGGACAACAGAGTAATCAGCACAGGCTTGGCCTGGTTTGCCGAGTTAAAACTCTGAGGGCACTCCACCTGGCTCCTAATCCTACTGGTGGCCAGCAGGTCACCACAGCCACCTCCTGCATCCAACTCTTCACAGCCTCTATGTATACTGTACCTATCAAACGGAAGCGAGAGCAGCAGAATTCTGAATGGAGATTTTCTGATGACTTTTCATGGCAAGTCACCTTGAAAAATCAAACTGAAAAAGGTTCTACATTGCCACAATCCTGCTTAAACCAAATTGCAAAAGATCTGGTGTTTCAACATACCTTTTCAAATATGTTACTCTTAAAACAATTAATTTCTGGACATGCCTCAAATAGCTAAAGGCTGTGCAACTTATCTCCTGGTACCAGTTTACGGGGAACAAAAACCTAGATAAACCTTCCCACTTACATAGGCAGCAACATGCCCACCAGGCACTTCTCTGAACCTTTGAAAATCTGACTTACAAAATACCTGGCAGGTAGTATAAGTACTTTAAGTGTAAATTCAAATGCAAATAGTTTTTTTCTTTTAAGAACAATCTTTGGAAATGTGGTATTAGCTCTACACAAAAGTATTACACTGAAGAATGTGAAAACCTTAGAGGTCATACTTATGAAAATATACGCATAGCTCACTTTACTGCACTTCACTTTACTGAGCTTCACAGGTACGGTTTTCTACAAATTTTTTTACAAATTGAAGGTTTGTGGCAATCCTGTCAAGCAAGCCTACCGGTGCCATTTTTCCAACAGTATTTACTCACTTCATGTCTCTGTGTCACATTTTGGTAATTCTTGTAATATATCAAATTCTTCTTTATTATTTGCTATAGTGATCAGTGATTTTTTTATGAACCTACTGCAAAAAAGATCATGATTCACTGAAGGCTCAGATAATGGGTAGCATTTTTTAGCAATAAAGTATTTTAAATTAAGTATGAACATTTTTTGACATAATGCTATTGTACACTTGAAAGACTATTAATGAATGTTCCAAACATTAACTTTAATAAGCACTAGAAAACCAGAAAGTTCATGTGACTTGCTTTATTTTGATATTCACTTTATTGCAGTGGTCTGGAACCAAACTCTCAATATTTCTCAAGGTATTCATATAAAATAAAAACAAGCAGGCTGTTTTCCATCATTTGGCTAGGTTTGTGTATCATCACCATTACTATCAGTATTAACAATTTAACAATTATAATTACAAAAAATTTTTCACATGATTTACCTTACAAACACAGTGTTATTTCCCCATTTTAAAAGGGAGATAAGGAAACTAAGGCTTAAAGAATTAAAATGTTTCTCCTATATCCCACAGAGAGTAAATAAGTTTTCATTTTTCTACCACAGCAAGAATTTTTAAAAAATCATTATGAGTAAATCACTTTTAAAAATACAGAGGAACTGCTTGGCATTTAAAAAAGAATATAAGAATAAAAACAGAAGGAGATGACAAAGCTTTTATGTGTGTGTGTGTGTTGCAATTTAAGGCAATATTCACAATAAACTTTCAGATTCTAGGCCTTCCAATAATTCTCCCCATCCTTCTCACTTTAATTTTTTGTTTATTGTGAATTTCATTGGGAATGCCTATATATGTATGATTATATACACAGCAAATTTTTCAAATTATATCAACACACCATTTTGATTTCTAAAACTCCTTCCTGATACCATCCAAGCAAAGATTATGCATTTTTACTGACATGCTACCAAGTCACTTTTTAAAACTTCTGTTTCTTTCTTAAGTTAAAAATTTCATGAAGCATATAATTCCTCTAAGTAACTTTTAACTTCCTACTACAACCAGTGGTCATGTATGGATGTGAGAGTTGGACTGTGAAGAAAGCTGAGCGCCGAAGAATTGATGCCTTTGAACTGTAGTGTTGGAGAAGACTCTTGAGAGTCCCTTGGACTGCAAGGAGATCCAACCAGTCCATTCTAAAGGAGATCAGTCCTGGGTGTTCATTGGAAGGACTGATGCTAAAGCTGAAACTCCAATACTTTGGCCACCTCATGCAAAGAGTTGACTCATTGGAAAAGACCCTGATGCTGGGAGGGATTGGGGGCAGGAGGAGAAGGGGACGACAGAGGATGATATGGCTGGATGGCATCACCAACTCAATGGACACGAGTTTGAGTGAACTCCGGGAGTTGGTGATGGACGGAGGCCTGGCATGCTGCGATTCATGGGGTCGCAAAGAGTCGGACATAACTGAGCACCTGAACTGAACTTAACAACCTATTCAACACCATAAGGTCTACTATAAATGCAAAATACAATCTCAATATTCCCCTTGTAGGGTTTCTCAACCAACATTTTGGGCTGAGTACTACAGTCCATGGGGTCACAAAGTATCAGACATGACTTAGTGACTAAACAACAACTTTTTGCTGTGGGAAGCTGTCCTGAGCATTGTAGAACATAACAGTCTTTAGGTGTTCACCCAGGAAATACCAAAAGCACACATCTCCCCACAGCGTGACAATCAAAAGTGTCTCAGATATGCAAATATTCTCTTAGAAGCAAAGTCATTCCTCGTTGAAAACCATTGCCATAGATTAGTCAAAGAAGTATCAATTTATCCCTTATTTGAAAAGAATAGTAGGTCAGCTGTGCGAAATGTTTGCAGACCAAATCTTCCCTTTCTCAACATATGAAAATTTAAGAAAAAAACTAAAAGGTCAAACTCTGACTTATAAACCTATCTGCTAAACCAAACAGTTTTCAAGTAATTATTATATAAAATTTTAAATTCTTTATAAAGCTTGTCAATGTCAAAGATGTCATAAATATCAGCTGTTTTCTTAATAATAACTTAATAATAATCTCATTTGTTTTACTATAAAAAGTGTAAGATAGATTTATTCAAAGAACAGAAATCACCAACTCACAGTTTTGCCTATTTTAATGAGAGTATTAGCATTATAAACAAAATATTTGAGCAACAGTTCTAAAAGCTCATAACTTATTGCTTTCTTTATGCTTATCACAAAAGGCAGCAAAACTTTATACAAGTTTAGCTGTGGTCTGATAAATCTGAATGGACTTCCATCAGGAGCATTTCCTAAAAGAAATGGGTTTATTTGCTCAGGGCCTATTATAAAGTTGATGCTGGCCATGGGCATAACGCACAAGTACCAAGTCACTTCAGTTGTGTCCAACCCTGTGTGACCCTATGGACTGTAGCCTGCAAGGCTCCTCTGTACATGGGGTTCTCCAGGCAAGAATACTGGAGTAGGTAACCATTCCTTTCTCCAAGGGATCTTTCTCACCCAGGGATTGAACCTGGGTCTCCCACATCATAGGCCAACTCTTTACCATCTGAGCCACCATGGAAGCTCAAAAAGAAATGGAATAAATTCTAATGGTATATTTTATTTAACCCAATATATCCAAATATTATTTCACCACGTGATCAATATAAAAAACTGCTGAGATATTACACTTTCTCCTACTGAGTATTTTCAAAACTTGCTGTGTACTTTGTACATCTGGCACAACTTATTTTGCACTAACTACACTGCAAGTGTTCTTATATTGGCTACATTACAGGACAGCTACAACAACTTGCTGACTGAATTAACAGCAGTTACATCCATTTGGCATCACCGACTCAATGGACATGAGTTAAAGTAAACTCCGGGAGTTGGTGATGGACAGGGAAGCCTGACGTGCTGTAGTCCACCGGGTTGCAAAGAGTCGGACATGACTGAGCGACTGAACTGAACATCCATTTGAATACTACTTTAGATTTCCCTTCAAAGCTGACAAAATTCCCAAAAATCTTCTGTAGAGTGAGGAAGTATCCCCAGTGTCCCCAGAGCTTTTCAGGTGAATGGTGCAAACAAGCTTTCTGAAGATGGAGAAGCACATTACAGCCTACTGCTATACACAACCTCTAGCATGGAAGCGTTGGTGTCAGTTCTTCAGTGTGCAACCAGTTCAGTTCAGTCGCTCAGTCAGGTCCCACTCTTTGCGACCCCCATGGAACCACAGCACGCCAGGCCTCCCTGTCCATCGCCAAGTCCCAGTCAGTCAGTCAGTCAGTTCAGTCGCTCAGTCGTGTCCGACTCTCCGCGACCCCATGAATCACAGCACGCCAGGCCCCCCTGTCCATCACCAACTCCCGGAGTACACTCAAGTCCCAGAGTCACCTAATTGATGATGCTGTAGCTCGTGGTTTGAATTTCTCACTGTTGCTCCAAAACAAAATTGAAACTCCTCTTCTTATTAAGAGGAAAATCAATCCTAAGGTAAGTAGTCACTTTCTCAGTAGCTGAGAGTATTATGAGTTAAGAATTTCTACCGACGAGCCTTTCCTAATGATCTTCCCCTACTTGCCAATCGTTTCCCAAACCCTTTAGAGAAAAGCCAGTTCCTGACAACTATCAACTGCCAGAAAAGATAACTGCGAAACACAATGTGCTGTTTCTCCTTCCTTGATGCCACTTGGGCGAGTGTGACCACGCAGCCAGCCTCGCTCCACCTGGAGTGAGAACAGGAAGGGTTCTGTGGAGTCGAAGGGGCCAGGCCGAGGGAAGGCAGCGGTCCCCCAAGGTGGGCAGGTGGGACCGGGCAGGGACTTCGGACTCAGGGACCGAAAGCTGGGAATCTCCGCGAGGTGGGCACGATCCAACCGCCCCTCTCCAGCCCCTGCGAGCACCCAGGACCCCGTGGCGGTGGAGGCGGGCACAGGCCTCCCCACGCCCCGCACCTGCGTCCCAGGGAGGGGGCCCCACCGAGCGCCCTCCCCGGAGGCGGAGCCTCAGACGGCAAAAGGAGCTCGGCCCGGGCTGGAGCCGGGAGGGGAGCAGCCTGCGGCTGGGGCCCCTAGGCCAGCGTCTGCACCCCCCAGCAACCCGCGGTCGCGCCCTCTCGCTTACCGCCCCAGATCCCCAGCTTCAGCTGGGACTTGTTCAGGTTCTCCACATAGTCCCCCAGGAAGCGGTTCAGCAGGTCCGCGACCACCGACTCCAGCACCATGGTGGGACCGAGGCACAGGAGAGGGAGGAGCCGGAACCTACCGGCGCGGCTGAGGGCGGCGACCAGCGCTGCGAATGACAGCCCCCCGGGCGCCGACCCGCCCCCGCGCCGCGCTGCGCCGCGCGTGATCGGGCTGTGCGCAGGCGCGCCGCCGCCCGGAGCTGGAGCTTCGGGGGCGCGTCGCAAACTCGTGACCCCCTGGCCGCAGGCCGCCAGGGCACCTGACAGCGGGCGGAGCGGCGGAGAAGCTGCTTCGGGGCTTGCCTCAGCGGCCAGCATCAGAGGAAAGAGATGTTAGAGACAGAAAAGGGAGGCAGGAGTTACTGAGCATGGGGACATCTTTGTGGCCTCTCTGCTTCCTCTGAGTCGCCTTCTTTTGACTTGAGGACCGTAGAGCTTCGTCGTCCGGGTGGGAAGCAGCTGTGCGGCGCCGGGGCCGACCGAATGGCTACCCGGCCCTTCCCAGGCCTCCATCCCACACTGAGCAGCCTCATAAGTAACCATCCGTTGAGGAGGGGAAAATAGGAGACCCTGCACCCTCGTTCTGCTACACATCAGCTGCACCTGGCACCAGCTCTCTGCCTCCTTTTGCTTCCGGAAAACACACTTCAGTAATTTGCAAGTGGGAGGAGGGGAAACTGAACTGCATCATAAGATGGCAGAATGGGAACTCAGTATGCATTTCGTTAACTCGTTCTTTTACTCCCTTCTGTGCCTGATTGGCTCTTAGTTAATTCAGGAGTCATTTCTTAATTACATACTAAGTCAAGGAAATAAAGAACAAAACGACGTAGTACTTCCTTTTTTTTCCCTGTAAGTGTAGGTTAGCTGTTAACTTTCGGGTGTGCCAAGACTTTTTGAAAGTGAGGCTTTTATAATTCAAGGACTTTTAGTAAAATTTAGCCATTCATTGACAAGTCAATTTTCTTTAGCGAACAAGACATTTTTTAAAATTTATTTCAAAAAAACTGTTGAGATAGTTTACAAACATAAACCTGAGCGATAATGGTATTATTTGTGGACACATGTTTATTAAATGCTTCGCTGCACTTGTCTGAAAAACTATGTATGAATTGCTCTTAACTTCTATGGACATTGTGTAACCCCCAGATTCAAATGTTGAAATTCTTTTTATTTCATTGAAGGAGAATTGCTTTACAGAATTTTGTTGTTTTCTGTCAAACATCAACATGCAAATGTTGAAATTCTAACCTCTACTGTCATAGTATTAGGAAGTGGGGCCTTTGGGAGGTAATTAGGTCACTAGATAATTAAGTAGAGCCCTCATGGATGGGATTAGTACCCCTATGAAAGAGACCCCAGAGAGCTCCCTCACCCCTTCTGCCATGTGAACATACAACAAGAAGACTGACATCTATGAACCAGGAAGTGGGCCCTCACTAGGCTGAATCAACTGGCACCTTGATCTTGAACTTCTAACTTAAAGATCTGTGAAAATTGTATTATTTTTAAACCACCCAGCCTGTGGTATTCTGTAATAGCAGCCTGAACAGACTAATAAGAGGATCAAAAAGAAAAAACATTCCTTAAATACAAAGGTCACTGGAGAAGAAAGTCAAAATATCTAGAACTAGTGTTGTGTAAAATGGATGTAAAAGAATCAACACTAAGCAGTACTGATGCTATCAATAACCACCTTCATCCTTCACTCCAGCCCACAGAAAATAAAACCTTAAACGTTTGTTTTTCCTAGCTTAGTCACCCTGACAAAATACCTAGGATGTATTTTGAAGCACTTCATACTATCCACAACCAATTAACAGCCAAACATGTCTCTTCTGCTTTTGCTTATTTCCTAAATTCTCTTTATATCTCATCCAAACTACACAATCACCCACTAACCTGTTCCAAACTTGTTTCTAATCTGCTCCCAAACACCCCTCTCCCCTTGTACATACACACCAACTAGGCACTGGGAAGAATGAAAAAAAAAGGTGTATAGATAGATCTGTATCGATATCCATACATTGTTACTGAGATGGGCGTGCACCAGAAAAAGTTGAGAAACAATGCAAGGATATACGAATAACTGTGCAAGAGGATAAAAGAGATGTCACAAGCTGAAGAGTGTGGTCAAGGAAATGGAACAGAAGGGGAAATTTGCTGGGAGAAGTGGGCAATACTAATCCTTGCCTAACAATAACTTCTTGTACGTTTATGGTTCTTTACACTTTTGCAAGAATGTCACATAATGCATATGCTTACCTTCATAAGCATGATTCCATTTTATTAATACTTCTACAGTTGTACCTCATGAGCTATCATTCCAGTATTATGCCAAGGTATACATTTTCAAGTAATCCTCACAAAAGATCTGCAACACAAGTAATGCAGATAATAGTACTGTCTTCATTTATAGGAAAATAAACATCAGTGATTTACATAAAATTAAATGATTTACATAAAACTACACAGCAGGTATTTCTTTCCCTTAGCTCCCTGAGCAATGCCACTTTTTCTCTTTTAATAAGCAGAGTCAAATCACCGCTAGGCTAGTAATAATTCTCAGAGATCTTGTTTTGAAAGGGTACTGACAGAATGGAAAAGCTCAGAGTAGAAAAATTCAGCTCAGAATTGTCAGTACAAATAATGCTATTACCATACAGGATAAAAAGCTTTTAAGTTTTAATATTTTACTTTTTAAGTATATTTTGAGGAATTGGTTATTATGTGCACAGAGTAATGCTCCAAATTTCATATACTTCTTGAAAAAATTCTAATCCAAAACAAACCATAACTAATGAAAGAAACATCATTAGCCCCGTAACACACTATACCAAAAGGAATCTGGACACACAGGTTAACTAAAACACATAAGTATTCTATTAATTATAGCTCTTATATTCATTCTGGCTTCAGAACAATGAGAAGTTTAACAAAGACAATCACAAACCTACACTGCAAGGAGGGATTTAGCAATAAAAACTGATTAGCAAAATATTTTTATGTTTTTTTAAAGTCAAAATTAAAGACACTTTAGAAATTGATGACTTATGCTTAAAGACTGAAAATTAAGAAATTGTAGTGTCACACTACTACCTCCTACCCACACCCCATTCCTCCTAGTCCTCGACTCCGTTTAGAAAAACAAAGGTATTTGGCGGAAAGGAAATGGGGGAGAAAGCTAGAGAATAAGAATGGTACTGTGGTTTTTCAGAAAAGGTTAGAAGTTTAACTGGGAGAAGGCTTGTGAGAGGATTGCAGAATGTCAGAGAAGAGATCAAATATCATCTGGTTAATCCAACCCCTTCCTTTGGCAAATGGAGACACTGACAGCAAGAGAGAATTCAGGGACTAGCCAAAGTCCCTCAGGAAGTTACTATCAGAGCTAAAATCCAAGTGTCCCAATTCCCTGGTCTGTGTACTTTGAATTACTTCACACTCTAATTCCGTTGAACAAGATGAGTAAGTCAGAACACTAGTATTTTATTTGGTTACAAACTTTCTTCTTCTTGCTTTCCTTGACATCTATATGTTATCTTGCAGGTCTGCTTTATTTTTTAATATTTATTTATTTGGCTGAGCCGGGCCTTAACTGTGGCACACAGAATCATTAATTTTCACGGCAGCATGTGGGATATTTAGCTGCGGCATGTGGAATCTAGTTCCCTGACCAAGGATTGAACCTGGGCCCCCTGCATTGGGAGCATGGAGTCTTAGTCACTGGACCACCAGGAAAGTTCAAGGTCTGCTTTAAATGATCTGTCTTCTTCTACTCCAAGAGCACCTCTGACCTCGATGGTGAGTGATCTAGTTATGCTTGCTTTGGAGAATTGTTTTCCAGCTCCATCACTGAATGTTCCCATAGCTGTGAGCTCGGATAATGACAGTCTTCCTCTGAATAGATTTGGGTGTTGCACGAACAGAGCCTCATCCTGTTAAACAAACTACCTGAGTACTGCATGGATCATGCGTCCGAGGTAAGTAAAACATTAGGCTTAATGTGGTCACAGGGGACTAGCCATGCAAGGGCATGTTTCTACTGTTTTCAAGACATCTTATATAGGAAATGTTTCCAAGGTGTTATTGAAGAAGGTGATTTATTAATAAAAACCAAGCAAATCTACTTGGCTTGGCCAGAAAGAGAAATGTTTTTAAGGGAATCCATGTGTGAATCACCTAATCCTTAACCAAGCAGATTCATATAATAATAACTGCTAAGTGATAGCCAACATTTAGTATGTACCAGGTGTTTCATGCATTTAACCCTCACAATGATCATGTGTTGTAGGCCTTGTAACTGCCATTATACAACTTCAACTCAGAGAAGTTAATTAACTTGCCCACAGTTCCATAGTTAAAAAGCTGCATAATATTTGAACCGAGGATGGATAACTCCAAGGTCTATGTTTCTTTACCCCTAATTCATCTCTCTTTCCACAAGACAGCTTTGCTTAACCACTTCTCAGACAGTTTGTCAGATTGTGAGCCTCACTATTTTAATCCAGGGCTCTCTGGGCTCTCATTTGCAGAGCTAACAGCATCTTGCCTCCTGAGAAAAGATGAGTCAAAACACAATCATGTGACCCTTGAGTGTATAACTGGTAAACATTCTCCCATAGGTTTAACAGTGACCCAAGGCAAAAAAAAAAGATACCCCACATCCAAGGATAGAGGAAAAGCTGTAACGTGACATTAGAAGGGGAGCTGTTGCTGCTGCTAAATCGTTTCAGTTGTGTCCAACTCTGTGGGACCCCATAGACGGCAGCCCACCAGGCTCTGCCGTCCCTGGGATTCTCCAGGCAAGAACACTGGAGTGGGTTGCCATTTCCTTCTCCAATGCATGAAAGGGAAAAGTGAAAGTGAAGTTGCTCAGTCATGTCCAACTCTTCGCAACTCCATGGACTGCAGCCTACCAGGCTCCTCCATCCATGGGATTTTCCAGGCAAGGGTACTGGAGAGGGTTGCCATTGCCTTCTCCAGAAGGGGAGCAATCATGTTAAAATCAAACCTCATACCCTCCAGAGATGCTTAGAGTGCACAAGCAAAACCTGGTGTGCACCAGGAAACAGGAGAAAGGAGTAGTGACCCCCACAAGAGATTTTGAGTGTTGGAGGGTCTCCTGCAGAGGTATGGGTCAACAATGGCCTGCCGCAGGGCCAGAAGCACAGAAGACCTAAGAGGCACTGCCTAAGTCCTCTTGGAGGAGGTCATCATTAGCCCTACCATAGAGATTGCATGCAATGTGGGAGACCTGGGTTCAATCCCTGGGTTGGGAAGATCCCCTGGAGTAGGGCATGGCAACCCACTCCAGTATTCTTGCCTGCATAATACCCATGGACAGAGGAGCCTGTCAGGCTATGTAGGGTCCATGGGGTCAAAAAGAGTCGGACACAACTGAGCGACTAAGCACATAAAGACTGCATGCTCAAGTTCTGGGCCACCTCAGGTCAGACTACAGTGAGGGAGCACAGTACCACCCATCAGCAGCAAGTTGGATTAAAGATTTACTGAGAATGGCCTTGTCTACCAGAGCAAGACCCAGTTTTCCCCAGCCAATCTCTCCCGTCGGAAGCTTGCACTAGCCTCTTATTCTCATTCATCAGAGGGCAGACAGAAAAAGCAAGAACTGCAATAGCACGGCCTCCAGAGTGGAAACCACAATCAAGGAAAACTAACCAAAATGATCACATGAATCACAGCCTTGTGTAACTCAATGAAGCTATGAGTCACACCGTGCAGGGTCACCCAAGACAGACGGGACATGGTGGAGAGTTCTGACAAAACGTGGTCCATTGGAAGGGAATGGCAAACCACTTCAGAAGTCTTGCCTTGAGAACCCCATGAACAGTATGAAAAGGCAAAAAGATATGAAACTGAAAGATGAGCCCACCAGGTCAGTAGGTGCCCAGTGTGCTAATGGGAAAGAATGGAGACACAGCTCCAAAAAGAATGAAGAGGCTGAGCCAAAGTGGAAAGGACACCCAGTTGTGGATGTGTCTGGTGATGAAGGGCTTCCCTGATAGCTCAGTTGGTAAAGAATCTGCCTGTAGTGTGGGACACCTGGGTTCAATTCCTGGGTTGGGAAGATCCCCTGGAGAAGGGAAAGGCTACCCACTCCAATACTCTACCCTGGAGAATTCCATGGACAGTACAGTCCATGGGGTTGCAAAGAGTCAGACATGACGGAGAGACTTTCCCTTTCACTGGTGGTGAAAGTATATTCTGATGCTGTAAAGAACAATATTGCATAGGAACCTGGAATGTTAGGTCCATGAATCAAGGTAAGTTGAATGTGGTCAACAGGAAATGGCACAAGTGAATAGCTACATTTTAGGAATCAGCGAACTAAAATGGACTGGAATGGGCGAATTTAACTCAGATGACCACTGTATCTACTACTGTGGGCAAGAATCACTTAGAAGGAATGGAGTACCCCTCATACTCAACAAAAGAATCTGAAATGCAGTACTTGAGGGCAATCTCAAAAGTGACAGGATGATCTCTGTTTGTTTCCAAGGCAAACTATTCAATATCACAGTAATCCAAGGCTATGACCCAACTGCTGATGCTGAAGAAGCTGAAGTCCAACAGGTCTATGAAGAACTACAAGACTTTCTGAAACTAACACCCAAAAGAGATGTCCTTTTCATTATAGGGTACTGGAATGCAAAAGTAGGAAGTCAAGAAATACCTGAAGTAACAGGTAGGTTTGGCCTTGGAGTACGAAATTAAGCAGGCAAACGCTAACAGACTTTTGCCGAGAGAATGCACTGGTCATAGCAAGCACCCACTTCCAACAACACAATAGGGGAATCTACACATGGACATCACCAGATGGTCAATACCAAAATCAGAATGATTATACTCTTTGAAATCAAATATGGAGAACTCTATACAGTCAGCAAAAACAAGACTGGGAGCAGACTGTGGCTCAGATCATGAGCTCCTTATTGTAAAATTCAGACTTAAATTGAAGAAAGTAGGAAAAATCACTAGACCATTCAGGTATGACCTACATCAAATGCCTTATAATTATACAGTAGAAGTGACAAATAGATTCAACAGAAGAACTATGCAAAAAAAGATCTTAATGACCCAGATAACCATGATGGTGTGATCACTCACCTAGAACCAGTCATCCTGGAGTGTGAAGTCAAGTGAGTCTTAGGAAGCATCACTACGAACAAAGCTAGTGGAGGTGATGGAATTCCAGTTGAG
Organism: Moschus berezovskii; assembly: GCF_049115385.1. Taxonomy (NCBI): domain Eukaryota; kingdom Metazoa; phylum Chordata; class Mammalia; order Artiodactyla; family Moschidae; genus Moschus; species Moschus berezovskii. Next base: position 56,159,441 of record NC_142468.1, read on the forward strand.
CTATTTCAAATCCTAAAAGATGATGCTGTGAAAGTGCTGCCCTCAATATGCCAGCAAATTTGGAAAACTCAACAGTGGCCACAGAACTGAAAAAGGTCAGTTTTCATTCCAGTCCCAAAGAAGGGCAATGCCAAAGAATGTTCAAACTACCGCACAATTGTACTCATTTCATATGCTAGCAAAGTAATACTCAAAATTCTCCAAGCCAAGCTTCAGTAGTACGTGAATTGAGAACTTCCAGATATTCAAGCTGGATTTAGAACCAGAGATCAAATTACCAACATCTGCTGAATTCCAGAAAAACATCTACTTCTGCCTCATTGACTATGCTAAAGCCTTTGACTGTGTGGATCCCAACCCACTGGAGAAAATTTGAGAGATGGGAATTCCAGACCACTTTATCTGCCTCCTGCAAAACTTGCAGGTCAAGAAGCAACAGTCAGAACTGGACATGGGACAACGGACCTGTTCAAATTGGGAAAAGAATATGTCAAGGGAGTATATTGTCACCCTGCTTATTTAACTTATGTGCAGAGTACATCATGAGAGATGCCATGCTGGATGAAGCAGAAGCTGGAATCAAGATTGCTGGGAGAAATGTCAATAATGTCAGATATGCAGATGGCATCACCCTTATGGCAGAAAACGAAGAGGAACTAAACAGTCTCTTGATGAAGGTAAAAGAGGAGAGTGAAAAATCTGGCTTAAAACTCAACATTCAAAAAACTAAGATCATGGCACCTGGTCCCATCACTTCATGTCAAATAGATGGGGAAACAATGGAAACAGTGACAGACTGTTTTCTTGGGTTCCAAAATCACTGCAGATAGTGACTTTAGCCACAAAATTAAAAGGCAATTGCTCCTTGGAAGAAAAACTATGACAAACCTAGACAGCATATTAAAAAGTAGAGACATTATTTTGCCAACAAAGGTCTATATAGTCAAAGCTATGATTTTTCCAGTAGTCATGCATGGATGTGAGAGTTGGACCGTAAAGAAGGCTGAGCACTGAAGAATTGATGCTTTTGAACTGTGGTGTTGGAGAAGACTCTTGAGAGTCCCTTGGACTGCAAGGAGATCCAACAAGTCAATCCTGAAGGAAATCAGTCCTGAATATTCACTGAAAGAACTGATGCTGAGCTGAAACTCCAGTTCTTTGGCCACCTGATGTGAAGCGCTGACTCATTAGAAAAGACCCTGATGCTGGGAAAGATTGAGGTCAGGAGCAAAAGGGGATGACAGAGGACGAGATGGTTGGATGGCATCAGCAACTCAATGGACATGAGTTTGAGCAAGCTCTGGGAGATAGTGAAGGACGGGGAAGCCTGGCATGCTGCAGTCCATGGGGTCGCAGAGTTAGACATTACCGAGTGAGTGATCAACAACAGTGGATAGAGGTTCATAACATTCTACAGGAGGCAGTGATCAAAACCGTTCCCAAGAAAAAGAAATGCAAGAAGGCACAATGGTTGTCTGAGGAGGCCTTACAAATAGCTGAGAAAAGAAGAGAAGCCAAAAGCAAAGGAGAAAAAGATATATCTCTCTGAATGCCGAGCTCCAAAGAATAGCAAGGATAGATAAGAAAGCCTTCTTAAGTGAACAATGTAAAGAAACAGAGGAACAAAATGGAATAGGAAAGACTAGAGATCTCTTCAAGAAAATTAAAGATACCAAGGGAATGTTTATTGCAAAGATGGGCACAATAAAGGATAGAAATGGTAAGGACATAACAGAAGCATAAGAGATTAAGAAGATGTGGCAAGAATACTCAACAGAATTATACAAGAAAGGTCTTAATGATCCAAATAACCATGATGGTATGGCCACTCACCTAGAGCCAGACATCTTGGAGTGTGAAGTCAAGTGACCTTACTTTGGCCACCTTATGTGAAGAGCCAACTCATTGGGTAAGACCCTGCTGCTAGGAAAGATTGAAGGCAGGAGGAGAAGGGGACAACAGAGGATGAGATGGTTGGATGGCATCACCGCTCCAGTGGATATGAGTTTGAGCAAACTCAGGCAAATAGTGAAGGACAGGGAAGCCTGGCGTGCTGCAGTCTATGGGGTCGCAAAGGGTCGGACATGACCTAGCCACTGAACAACAACAAGAAGAAATTTGGCCAGGAGTGGGGCTCACGTAAAGACAAAGAAGTAGGTAGTCAAGGGCATGGCAAACTCAAGGACGTACCAACCCTGCCCCCAGGCTAGATATATAAACAGTGTTCAATAGTCTCTTCTCATTTCTGCCTCAGCCAGGCAAAGTTCAAATGCCACCCTCATTATTTCATTCCTCTTCTGACAGAAGTACACAGCTAATAGGATCTTGGATGCATACAGTAAATATCACTTTGAATGAATAAATGGACTGATGAACATTTGCTTTCCTCTGTACTAACAATAGATATCTGACATTTTGTATATCAGGCTCTATGCTAAACTTTTCATCTTCATTATCTTATTGTATGGGCTTCCCTGATGGCTCAGTGGAAAAGAGTCCTCCTGCAAAGCAGGAGACACAGGAGACGCTGGTTCAATCCCTGGATAGGGAAGTTCCCTGGGAGAAGGAAATGGCAACTCACTCCAGTATTCTTGCCTGGGAAATCCCACGGACAGAGGAGCCTTCAAGGTTACTGTCCATGGCATTGCAGAAAGTTGGCTATAACTTAGCGAATAAACAAGAACAAGAACAATAGATCAGTTCAGTTCAGTTCAGTTGCTCAGTCGTGTCCGACTCTTCGCGACCCCATGAATCACAGCACGCCAGGCCTCCCTGTCCATCACCAACTCCCGGAGCTCACTCAAACTCATGTCCATCGAGTCGGTGATGCCATCCAGCCATCTCATTCTCGATCGTCTCCTTCTTCTCCCACCCCCAACCTTTCCCATCATCAGAGTCTTTTCCAGTGAGTCAACTCGTCGCATGAGGTGGCCAAAGTATTGCAGTTTCAGCTTTAGCATCAGTCCCTCCAATGAACATCCAGGATCGATCTCCCTTAGAATGGACTGGTTGGATCTCCTTGCGGTACAAGGGACTCTCAAGAGTCTTCTCCAACACCACAGTTCAAAAGCATCAATTCTTCGGCGATCAGCTTTCTTCACAGTCCAACTCTCACATCCATACATGACCACGGGAAAAACCATAGCCTTGACTAGACGGACCTTGGTTGGCAAAGTAATGTCTCTGCTTTTTAATATATTATCAAGGTTGGTCATAACTTTCCTTCCAAGGAGTAAGCGTCTTTTAATTTCATGGCTGCAATCAGCATCTGCAGTGATTTTGGAGCCCAAAAAAATAAAGTCTGACACTGTTTCCACTGTTTTTCCATCTATTTTCCATGAAGTGATGGGACCAGATGCCATGATCTTTGTTTTCTGAATGTTGAGCTTCAAGCCAATCTTTTCACTCTCCTCTTTCACTTTCATCAAGAGGCTTTTGAGTTCCTCTTCACTTTCTGCCATAAGGGTAGTGTCATCTGCATATCTGAGATTATTGATATTTCTCCCAGCAATCTTGATTCCAGCTTGTGCTTCTTCCAGCCCAGCGCTCCTCATGATGTACTCTGCAGAGAAGTTAAATAAGCAAGGTGACAATATACAGCCTTGACGCACTCCTTTTCCTATTTGGAACCAGTCTGTTGTTCCATGTACAGTTCTGACTGTTGCTTCCTGACCTGCATACAGGTTTCTCAAGAGGCAGGTCAGGTGGTCTGGGATTCCCATCTCTTTCAGAATGTTCCACAGTTTATTGTGATCCACACAGTCAAAGGCTTTGGCATAGTCAATGAAGCAGAAATAGATGCTCTTCTGGAACTTTCTTGCTTTCTCCATGATCCAGCAGATGTTGGCAATTTGATCTCTGGTTCCTCTGCCTTTCCTAAAACCTGCTTGAAAATCTGGAAGTTCACAGTTCACATATTGCTGAAGCCTGGTTTGGAGAATTTTGAGCATGACTTTACTAGCATGTGAGATGAGTGCAATTGTGCGGTAGTTTGAGCATTCTTTGGCATTCCCTTTCTTTGGGATTGGAATGAAGACTGACCTTTTCTTATTACTACCAGAAGGGGCAAGGGAGTTCTCCTGGATATCCTTTTTAAGGTCACTAATCCCATTACCCTCTGATGGAGAAGAATAAGCAGCTTATGGAAGCTTCCTGATGGGAGAGATTGACTGAGAGGGAAACTGGGTCTTCTTCTGATGGGCGGGGCCGTGCTCAATAAATCCTTAATTTTCTATCAATGGGTGGGGCTGTGTTCACTCCCTGTTATTTGACCTGAGGCCAAACTATGGTGGAAGTAATAAAGATAATGGTGACCTCCTTAGAAAGGTCTCATGCTACACTTAGTGCCCCCAACCCTGCAGCAAGCCACCGCCGACCCACGCCTCCGCTGGAGACTCCTGGACACTCACGGGCAAGTCTGGGTCAGTCTCCTGTGGGTCACTGCTCCTTTCTTCTGGGTCCTGGTGTGCACAAGATTTTATTTGTGCCCTCCAAGAGTCTGTTTCCCAGTCCTGTGTAAGTTCTGGTCGCTCTATGGTGGGGTTATTGGGACCTCTTCCAAGAAGGCTTATGACATACCAAGGTTTACTGCACCCAGAGCCCCTGCCCCTGCAGCAGTCCAATGCTGATCCTTACCTCTGCAGGAGACGCTCACACAGCTCTGCCTCAGTCTCTGTGGGGTCTCTGGGTCCTGGTGAGCACAAGGTTTGCTTGAGCCCTCTGAGTGTCTCTGGTGGTATGGGATTTGATTCTAAACACTATTTTGCCCCTCCTACTGTCTTTCTGGGGCTTCTCCTTTGCCCTTGGACATGGGGTATCTCCTCAAAGTCACTTCAGTGCCACACAGCCACCTTGTCTAACTCAGTGAAACTATGAGCCATGCTGTGTAGGGCCACCCAAGATGGATGGGTCATGGTGGAGAGTTCGACAAAATGTGGTCCACTGGAGAAGGGACTGGCAAACCACTTCAGTATTCTTGCCTTGAGAACCCCATGAACAGTATGAAAAGGCAAAAAGGATACGGAAAGATGGACTCCCCAGGTCAGTAGGTCCCCAGTATGCTCCTTGAGATCAGTGGAGAAGTAACTCCAGAAAGTATGAAGAGATAGAGCCAAAGCAAAAACAATACCCAGCTGTAGATGTGACTGGTGATGGAAGTAAAGTTCAATGCTGTAAAGAGCAATATTGCATAGGAACCTGGAATGTTAGGTCCATGAATCAAGGCAAATTAGAAGTGGTCAAACAGGAGATGGCAAGAGTGAACATCAACATTTTAGGAATCAGCAAACTAAAATGGACTGGAATGGGTGAATTTAATTCAGATGACCATTATATCTACTACTGTGGGCAAGAATCCCTTCGAAGAAATGGAGTAGCCATCATAGTCAACAAAAGAGTCTGAAATGCAGTGCTTGGATGCAATCTCAAAAATGACAGGATGATCTCTGTTTGTTTCCAAGGCAAACCATTCAATATCATAGTAATCCAAGTCTATGCCCCAACCAGTAATGCTGAAGAAGTTGAAGTTGAACTGTTCTATGAAGACCTACAAGACCTTCTAGAACTAACACCCCAAAATTTGATGTCCTTTTCATTATAGGGGACTGGAATGCAAAAGTAGGAAGTCAAGAAACACCGGGAGTAACAGGCAAATTTGGCTTTGGAGTACAGCATGAAGTAGGGCAAAGGCTAATAGAGTTTTGCAAAAAGAATGCACTGGTCATAGCAAACACCCACTTCCAACAACACAAGAGACGACTCTACACATGGACATCACCAGATGCTCAGTATGGAAATCAGACTGTTTATATTCCTTGCAGCTGAAAATCGGAGAAGGCAATGGCAAGCCACTCCAGTACTCTTGCCTAGAAAATCCCATGGATGGAGGAGCCTGGTAGGCTGCAGTCTGTGGGGTCGCTAAGGGTCGGACACGACTGAGCGACTTCACTTTCACTTTTCACTTTCCACTTTCACACATTGGAGAAGGAAATGGCAACCCACTCCAGTGTTCTTGCCTGGAGAATCCCAGGGACGGGGGACCCTGGTGGGCTTCCGTCTATGGGGTCACACAGAGTTGGACACGACTGAAGTGACTTAGCAGCAGCAGCTGAAAATGGAGAAGATCTAAGTCAGCAAAAACAAGACCAGGAGCTGACTGTGGCTCAGATCATGAACTCCTTATTGCCAAATTCAGACTTAAATTGAAGAATGTAGGGGAAACCACTAGACCATTCAGGTATGACCTAAATTAAATCCCTTACGATTATACAGTGGAAGTGAGAAATAGATTCAAGGGACTAGATCTGATAGAGTGCCTGAAGAACTATGGATGGAGATTTGTGATATTGTACAGGAGGCAGTGATCAAGACCATCCCCAAGAAAAAGAAATGCAAAAAGGCAAAATGGTTGTCTGAGGAGGTCTTACAAATAGCTATGAAAAGAAGAGAAGTGAAAGGCAGGAGAAAAGGAAAGAGATACCCATTTGAATGCAGAGTCCCAAAGAATAGCAAGGAGAGATAAGAAAGCCTTCCTCAGTGATCAGTGCAAAGAAATAGAGGGAAACAATAGAATGGAAAAGACTAGAGATCTCTTCAAGAAAATTACCAAGGGAAATTTTCATGCAAAGATGGGCATACTAAAGGACAGAAATGGTATGGACCTAATAGAAGCAGAACACATTAAGAAGAGGTGGCAAGAATACACAGAACTATACAAAAAAGATGTTCATGACCCAGATAATCATGATGGTGTGATCACTCACCTAGAGCCAGACATCCTGGAGTGCGAAGTCAAGTGGGCCTTAGGAAGCATCGCTACAAACAAAGCTAGTGGAGGTGATGGAATTCCAGTTTAGCTGTTTCAAATCCTAAAAGATGATGCTGTGAAAGTGCTGCACTCAATATGCCAGCAAATTTGGAAAACTCAAGTGGCCACAGGACTGAAAAAGGTCAGTTTTCATTCCAATCCCAAAGAAAGACAGTGCCAAAGAATGCTTAAACTACTGCACAATTGCACTCATCTCACGTGCTAGCAAAGTAATGCTCAAAATTCTCCAAGCCAGGCTTCAATAGTACTTGAACTGAGAACTTCCAGATATTCAAGTTGGATTTAGAAAAGGCAGAGGTACCAGAAATCAAATTGCCAACATCCAGTGGATCATCGGAAAAGCAAGAGAGTTACAGAAAAATGTGTATTTCAGCTTTATTGACTATGCCAAAGTCTTTGACTCTGTGGAGCGCAACAAACTGTGGAAAATTCTTAAAGAGATGGGAATATCAGACCACCTGACCTGTCTCCTGAGATATCTGTATGCAGGTCAAGAAGCAACAGTTAGAACTGGACATGGAACAACAGACTGGTTGCAAATCGGGAAAGGAGTAGGTCAAGGCTGTATATTGTCACCCTGCTTATTTAACTTAGATGCAGAGCATATCATGAGAAACGCTGGGCTGGATGAAGCACAAGCTGGAATCAAGATTGCCAGGAGAAATATCAATAACCTCAGATAAGCAGATGACACCACTCTTAGAGCAGAAAGTGAAAAACTAAAGAGCCTCTTGATGAAAGTGAAAGAGGAGTGTGAAAAAGTTGACTTAAAATTCAACATTCAGAAAACTAAGATCAGGACACCTGGTCCCATCACTTCATGGCAAATAGATGGGGAAACACTGGAAAGAGTGAAAGACTTTATTTTGGGGGGAATCCCAAATCACTGCAGATGGTGACTGTAACCATGAAATTGAAAGATCCTTGCTCTTTGGAAGAAAAGTTATGACCAACCTAGACAGCATATTAAAAAGCAGAGACATTACTTTACCAACAAAGGTCCATCTAGTCAAAGGTTTGGTTTTTCCAGTAGTCATGTATGGATGTGAGATTTAGACTATAAAGAAAGTTGAGCACTGAAAAATTGATGCTTTTGAACTGGTATTGGAGAAGACTCTTGAGAATCCCTTGGACTGCAAGGAGATCCAACCAGTCAATCCTAAAGGAAATGAGTCCTGAATATTCATTGGAAGGACTGATGCTGAAGCTGAAACTCCAATACTTTGGCCACCTGATGTGAAGAACCAACTCATTGGAAAAGACCCTGATGTTAGGAAAGATAGAAGGCGGGAGGAGAAGGGGCCGACAGAGGATAAGATGGTTGGATGGCATGACCAACTCAATGGACATGAGTTTGAGTAATCTCCGGGAGTTGGTGACAGACAGGGGAGCCTGGCATGCTGCAGTCCATGGGGTCATAAAGTCAGACATGACTGAGAGACTGAACTGAATCTTAAGCATAAATAGCATGTTGCTGTTTAGTTGTTAAGTCTGACTCTTTTGCTTTGTCTGACTCTTTTGTGAGTTGTCTGATTCTTTTCTTAGTTGTCTTGTTAGTTGTCTGACTCTTTTGAGACCCCATGAACTGTCAGACTCCTCTGTCCATGGGATTTCCAGGCAAGAATACTGGAGTGGGTTGCCATTTCCTTCTCCAGGAGACCTTCTGACCTAAGGATGGTACCTGCATCTCCTGCTTTGCAGGCAGATTCTTTTCCACTGAGCCACCAAGGAAGCCCAGAAATAACATACACCCAAACAAAACACCTCAGATCTCTTTCAACCTAAGCTGGCTGGAAGAAGGTTGCTTAGAAAGTGAACTTAGGGCAGTTTTCAAAAGGAAGGAAAAGATCTCTCAGGTGAGCACAGTCTAGAAAGGCCAGATGTGGTTAGGGTGCCTCCAAAGGATGGGTCCAACAGCCCAGCTGTATGCAGGAATATAATTTCCCAATTTAAAAATCAGCACACAAGGTTTAAGAAGTGAGTTGTTATTTTTTAAATTGAGGTATAAGATACATAATCTTATATCTAATCTTAAATGCATGATAGATTATCTTTTTACATATGAATACAACCCAGTAACCCCACCCAGATCAAGATGCAGAATATTTCCAGCAACCTATAAGGTTCCCTGTACACACAGTGGTTTGTAGTCAACAAAAGAAAATTATTTAAAATCAGAACAGAAAGCCAGAAGGCAGGTAGGGAACTTTGAAACCTGGGCAGACTAAAGGCTGGATTTGGGGTCGGGGGGGGGGGTGAATATTAACTAAGAATGAGACAAACTCGACTTTTGTATCCTCTTCATGGTGGGTATAGAGAGCTTCTGTGATTCAATTCAGTATGCCCATTGATCCTCACAATGACTTTGCCATATAGTAAAGACTGAGCCCTCTTTGCACATAAGTCAACAGAAGCACCCCCATTCAGAACTGAATGTCTAGAATTTGCACTGCGGATCCAGCCACGTGGCAGAATGAAAGTTGGAAGGATTTGCTTCAGGTTACCTAGCAGTGCAAATCCAGCCCGCCCACTGGCGGGCTTCCCAGGCCTCAGGTATAAAGTTTCAGGCCGATTGCCTTTAAACTTTACTGAACCCCGCAGCAGGAACTTTGATCTCCCCAGAGGCCGTCCACTTCTACAGTTTGGTGCCCCAGGCAGAACGGTGCAGAGACCTATATGACGCTGGACCCCAGGTATATTAAGAGAGGCCATAGCCTTGCTTAACTCTCCCAGGGACTCGTCTGAGGCTCTTTGAGCTTGAAAGCGGGGAGCAAGCCGAACATCCTAGAAAGGATAATAATTATTTTAAATCTCTCTGAGGATTAGAATGCAATAATCCAAGGATTCAGGAAACCATTGCACAAGAACAGTGCCTCTTGGCACCAAGGACAACGCGAGGCAAACATGTTGAAAAGCTCTGCCTTAGAACAGCGAGGGCAGGTCTAGATTAAGGCAACAAACCCAAAGTGTACACCACTGAGGAATCGAGAAGACATCAGAGAAACACGAAAATATCTGCAATAGCAGCGTGACGGGCAGTTTGCCTGGTTCCAAAGGAGGCAGGAAGAGGCACCCCGTAAGTAGAAGAGACCGGAGACCGGAGCTCCTGCGCCCTGCAGAGCTCACTCTGAGATCCGTGTGTGCTTGTGCGTTGCAGGATGACCAGCTCCAGCAGAGCTTCCTCAGGAACCGGCACCTGCAGCCTGATGTGGTGCCTGAAGCGGCTCCGCTTGGGACCCGAGCGCCTCCTGCGGGGCAGAAACCAGCTTTACCAGGATGGAGCCAGCCGAGCTAAGGCCCTCACGCCCGCCGGGTGCACAAACGTGCTCACCCCGGACCGCATCCCCGAGTTCTGCATCCCCCCGCGACTCGCGCCCTGCCCGACTCTGACTGCAATCCGAGACTCCTGGGGCGAACAAGCAGGGACTGACGACGGCGCGGGGCGCACGGACTGGGACCCGCGCTCGCAGGCCGCACTCTCGCTGCCGCACCTGCCCCGGGCGCGCACGACCTACGGCTTCTGCGCGCTGCTCGAGAGCCCGCACACCCGCCGCAGGGAGTCGCTCTTCCTCGGGGGCCCGGGCGCCGCCGCGCTCCCGCCCGCGCCCCGTCCCCGGGCCCACACCTACGGGGGCAGCGGCGGAGACGCCCCCCTCACGCCCCGGGCGAGAGCGCGCATTGCGCCCCCCGAGGCCCGCAGTGGCTCCCTCCTGCACACGCTCGGCCCCGGGCCCCGCTGCCGCCGCTACCTGCGCGCTTCCGAGGAGCTGCTGCGCCGCGTGCTGCGGGCCCAGAGGAGCCGAGGCTTGGCCCGCGCCTGCTCTGTTTCCAGCCAGGACGGAGACGACGAGGACAAGGACGAGGGCCCCTCCGGCTCCGGGTCCGCGGCGCGGGCCCCCAGCGCGTCCCCTTCGCCAACTCCCAACCCGTGTCCCGAGCGCTTGCAGGCCGAGGGCACCGTAACTCTGGGCCGTGCCGGGGGCGCCTGCGCCTGGCCGCTGAGTACAGTAGGGCCAGCGGGCGCCTCCGTGTCCGGGTGCTCCGTGCCGAGGGCCCGGCTGGAGGGGTTGCCGAGCCCCGCGCCCCGGTCGGCTGCCGGATCAGCTTCGTCCTGAAGCCGCGAGGCGCCGTGGTCCGGCGGAGCCGCAGGGCCGTCTTGGAGCAGGACTTGTGCTTGGACGGGCTCTCGGAGGACGAGGTGCGCCGACTGGCCGTGCGCGTCAAGGCCGAGAACCGCGGCCGCGGCCTGGAGCGGGGCCGCCTGCTGGGCCAGGGCGAACTGCTGCTGGGCCCCCTCCTGCTCCTCTGAGGGCGCGCTCTGCCGCGGGGCCTCTCGGACACTGGCAGCCGCTTTGTACAAAATAAATGTGCTTTCATTCTTCTCCTCAGGCCTTTGTTTACTCAGGTCCAGTATTGGCAGAGATGATATTGGATTAATTACCATGATAAAGGATGCTATATTTTGTGTTGTTGTTCAGTCGCTAAATAGTGTTGCAGTCTTTGCGACCTCACGACTGTAGCACTCCAGGCTTCCCTGTCCTTCATTATCTCCCGGAGTTTGCTCAAACTCATGTCCATTGAGTCAATGATGCCACTCAACCATCTCATCTTCTGTCAGCCCCTTCTCCTTCTGCCCTCAATCTTTCTCAGCACCAGGGTCTTTCCCACTGAGTTGGCTCTTTGCATCATGTGGCCAAAGTATTAGAGTTTCAGCTTCAGCATTGGTGCTTTAAATGAATATTCAGGGTTGATTTTCTTCAGGATTGATTAGTTTGATCTCATTGCTGTCCAAGGGACTCTCAAGAGTGTTCTCCAGCACGACAATTCAAAAGCCTCAACTTTTTGGCGCTCAGCCTTTATGATCCAACTCTCACATCCATACATGGCTATTGGAAAAACCACAGCTTTGGCTATGAGGGGGCGTCCCTGGTAGTTCAAGCTGTGAAGAATCTGCCTGCAATGGATCAGGAAGATCCCCTGAAGAAGGTAATGGCACCCCCCAGTATCCTTGCCTGGGGAATTCCACAGACAAAAGAGCCTGCAGGCTACAGTCCAAGGGGTTGCAGAATAGACAAAACTGTGACTAACACACACGCACACTTGTCTGTGTGGATATTTTGTGCAGATACTGTCAACATTCTTTTTGAGTAAACAGTATGGAGTTTTGCAGTGGTGTTTCCCAGTGTGGATAACCAATGGCATTTCCTGTGTTACCCAGGGTCTTATTGAGAGATAATGAATCACAAGAAGTATTAAAGATAGACGGTTTCCTGCTGGTCTGTTTGCTCCAATATCCTCATTTTGAAGTTTGTTCATTCCACAACATCCATTGAGACTATCTTAGAACATGAATTACTTTTGAAGCATTGTTTTAGACCTTGATCAAGAAAATGAGATGGAGAGAGAGAAACTGACTTGTTAAAGGTCAACAGTGAACTATTAGTAGGAACTCCAATCTCATACTCTTGGCTACATCTTGGAAAAACATAGGAAGAATTGAAACCATTTTAATATTCTGAGCTTAAATAATAATTGTAATAGTTTTACAAATATCAACTTATTTAATTCTTAAAACAACCTTAAAAACTGGTAGGGCTATATCCCCATTTTACAGATGAGAGTATGGAGGTACAGAATAAAGACAAGCAGAATTTGCACCTAAGTTATCAGTATTTTCCTCATTAAGCTGTATAAGCAACGCTACAATGTCTGAAAGGCTTATCTTACTAGTGTTGTGAAACTGCAACTTATATCTGAAATTGTTGACTCTGAGGCTGAGGTCTCCTCACATTTCTCACCCTCCAGTAGAAAAGCAAATACATTAAAATGAGTGATTTATCATCTCAAGCAACTGACATCAGGCATTGAGATGAGCTAGGTCTCCGATTGACTGAGGTGGAAACTAAGGACCTCGGAGTCATAGAAAAAAGGGGTACTAGTCTTATTGGCACCAGGTGTGCTAATGTGCTAGGGCAGAGTCAAGAGTACCTATAATGGTATTCTCCTCCTCTGGCTTCTGACAGTAATAATTGGTTTGTCTGGTGGTTTAGTCACTTGGGCTTCTCTGGTGGCTCAGCTGATAAAAGAATCCACCTGCAAGGTGGGAGACTTGGGCTCGATCGCTGAGTTGGGAGGATCCCCTAGATAAGGAAATGGTTACCCACTCCAGTAGTTTGGCCTGGCGAATTCTATGGACAGTGTAGGCCATGGGGTCGCAAGGAGTTGGACATGACTGAGCAAACTTCACTTTTTTTTTTTAAGTCACTAAGTTGTGTCTGACTCTTGTAACCCCATGGACTGTAGCCCACCAGGCTCCTCTGTCCACGAAATTTTCCAGGCAAGAATATTGGAGTGGATTGCCACTTCTTTCTCCAAGGGACCTTCCCAACCCAGGGAGCGAACCCACATTTCCTGCATTATGGGCAGATTCTTTACCACTGAGCCACCAGGGAAGCCCAATAATAGGTTTACTATGTTTTAAAGGATGATTTCCTTTATCCCTCAAATTCATTGCCAGCCAGGCATATTACTTCCTTTCTTATACATATAGGAGGAAAATGGATCCTAAATGAGGGCTGAAAATATTTAAACATGTGGTGTACTGTTAAATATGACTACATTATCAGTCTGGGTTTGGAAATGGTTTCTGCTTTTACTAAGCTGCTGACAGTTTTATCCATTGGTGCTCATGAAAAATGCTATTTAGAAAAGGGTTTCTCTTTTAATAATAGCTCAGGCATAAACTGAAGATGTGTTATTATGATAGATATTTATAATGACATTCACTGAACAAATGTGAAGAGTGTGAATTCATTGACTGTCAAAATCAGTCACATCTGGAAGCTCAAAGTGATTGACTGACTAAATGATCGACGACATCACGGTAGTTCATATCTTTGACACGTTCTTTTATCTATTCACAGTCACTGTTCCCTTGGTCTTCAAACCAATGCTTTAAGAAAAAAAAATATATATATATGGCTTCCTTGGTGGCTCAGACAGTGAAGAATTAACCTGCAATGAAGGAGACCCAGGTATATAATATATATAAAACCTTCTTAATCATTTAGAATTTTGGTACAGTGACTGAGTTTACATATGCAGTACTTTAAAAGGAAAATATTAATAAATGGAAACTGAGAACAACCTGGGCATTTACAATACCATCATTTTTTTTAAATACAAACAAATTTCATTGATGGCTCAAATCATAAAATTTATTCCAGCAAATACTATAACCACAATTGTCACTAGGTTATATACAAGTAACAATTTGAGGACAGAAGTGTAATTTTATTAAGAAGGTAAATCAGTGAAAATCAGGGACCTAAGTTTTCCATGAAATAACAGTTTGGGAATACCCAAAAAGAATCTCCATTAATGTTAAGTCACAGTTGATTAAATAATATAATAGCCTAATCAAAAAGATTTTAAATGACTTAAATAGAATCATTAATCATAAAACCATGTAATGTTAAAGTTGAAAAAAATGCTGAGAATCATTTTGTACAAATTCATGTATCAAAGAAGAGGACCAGAGAGGCAAATTGTCGATTGCCCTATATTATACAATTAGTAAAAGAGCTAGTCACACAATTCTGTCTTCATTTTGCTCTTGGGCCAGTGTTTCCAAGAAAGGAAAAATACTTCTGCATAAATTATTTTACAAAAATGTGAATTTTTTGCATTTGAGGAATCTTATTTAGAGTGTATTTTTGTGAGGCCATCAGTCTTTCTAGGGGCAAACTTGGTTTGTATTTTGCTGCCCTCTAGTGGATCCCTCGAGTGTTCTGGCAGTGGGTCTGTCTTCTTCCTATTGGATCATTTCAACCAATCCAATGCCAGAACACAATGACCTTGAAGAGGTGTGCTAATACCAGATGACCAGAAGAGTCACATCACAAAAATAACTAAATATAGCTATCTGAACATCAGTTCAGTTCAGTTCAGTTCAGTCGCTCAGTCGTGTCCTACTCTTTGCGACCCCATGAATCACAGCACACCAGGCCTCCCTGTCCATTATCAACTCCCAGAGTTCACTCAAACTCATGTCCGTCGAGTCAGTGATGCCATCCAGCCATCTCATTCTCTGTCATCCCCTTCTCCTCCTGCCCCCAATCCCTCCCAGCATCAGAGTCTTTTCCAGTGAGTCAACTCTTCGCATCAGGTGGCCAAAGTATTGGAGTTTCAGCTTTAGCATCAGTCCTTCCAATGAACACCCAGGACTGATCTCCTTTAGAATGGACTGGTTGGATCTCCTTGCTGTCCAAGGGACTCTCAATAGTCTTCTCCAGCACCACAGTTCAAAAGCATCAATTCTTCGGTGATCAGCTTTCTTCACAGTCCAACTCTCACATCCATACATGACCATGGGACAAACCATAGCCTTGACTAGACGGACCTTGGTTGGCAAAGTAATGTAAAAGGTGCCAAAATATTTTAGATTAAAAAAAAAAAAGACTTTCCCAGTAATAATGAAGCTGGGTGTGTGTGGCAACAGTTTGTTGGTTGCAGAAAACTGCTTTAAGAGTTCTCATGTTTCCAGTTGAGCTTGAGGTACCCATATCTTTCCCGTGAATGACACAGCACAATCCTGTCTCTTTGTGGTTTACTATCTGAACATATTTTAAAAAAAAACCTGTACAACAATGGGAAATATGTCCATTTAAATAGAATTAAGTGCAAATTTAAAATCAAATCAACATTTTAGTCACTTAGCCTTGCTAAGACAATGCATTCTACATCTAAAATATTAGCTTTAATATGACTGAAACATGCCTAGAATATTGTTTCTTTAGAATCTAATTTTCTTTTACCCAGACTTCAACAATTCTCCCTAAATCCATCCCCAGGACCTAGGTAAAAATTACTCTTTTAGTCAAAGATATTTGTGAGACAGAGCAAGAAGTGGGTACTATGTGATCCCTATGACATTAAAGTAATAAAAATATATAAGTGGATAAAAAGGTACCTTAGAGGTCCATTTAGAACATCTATCACGTTCAAGTATTTCAGTTTCAGCTTTAGCATCAGTCCCTCCAATGAACATCCAGGATTGATCTCCTTTAGAATGGACTGGTTGGATCTCCTTGCAGTATAAGGGACTCTCAAGAGTCTTCTCCAACACCACAGTTCAAGAGCATCGATTCTTCGGCGATCAGCCTTCTTCACAGTCCAACTCTCACATCCATACATGACCATGGGAAAAACCATTGCCTTGACTAGATGGACCTTGGTTGACAAAGTAATGTCTCTGCTTTTTAATATACTATCAAGGTTGGTCATAACTTTCCTTCCAAGGAGCAAGCGTCTTTTAATTTCATGGCTGCAATCAGCATCTGCAGTGATTTTGGAGCCCAAAAAAATAAAGTCTGACACTGTTTCCACTGTTTTTCCATCTATTTCCCATGAAGTGATGGGACCAGATGCCATGATCTTTGTTTTCTGAATGTTGAGCTTCAAGCCAACCTTTTCACTCTCCTCTTTCACTTTCATCAAGAGGCTTTTGAGTTCCTCTTCACTTTCTGCCATAAGGGTGGTGTCATCTGCATATCTGAGGTTATTGATATTTCTCCCAGCAATCTTGATTCCAGCTTGTGCTTCTTCCAGCAATACTTTGGCCACCTCATGCAACGAGTTGACTCACTGGAAAAGACTCTGATGCTGGGAAAGGTTGGGGGCGGGAGGAGAAGGGGACGACGGAGAATGAGATGGCTGGATGGCATCACCAACTCTGTGGACATGAGTTTGAGTGTACTCCGGGAGTTGGTGATGGACACGGAGGCCTGGCGTGCTGTGATTCATGGGGTCACGGAGAGTCGGACACGACTGAGCGACTGATCTGATCTGATCTGATCTGACCATGTTCAAGATGCTACATTTGTAGATGTAAATAAGACACAAAAGATCCTTGCTCATAGGAAATTAAGTTTCCAAAGCCAGGGGAAGAGATAGACAATAAGCAAATAATTTTAGTAGTGTTTAAGAAAATTAAATGTGCTAATGGTGAAGAGTGTGACTAGGGTGAAAGCGTACCTTAGATTGGATGGTTAAGAAAGGCCTGTATAGTGACACTGAGCCTTTTATGGTCACATACATATTACTATCATATTTTAATCCAATGTCCTGATCTGTGTACTTCCTGACCTCCCAGGGGATCTGACAAGTGTTTTCCTAGGAATTCTGCTAGCAAGTTATCCCTAGTGAGAAATACTTCCTGTGGGGTTCAGCATTGTAATATAGGAGATCTGCCTCCAAGCTTATTAGTTCAACAGATGAAACTGACTTGAGGCAGCCAATAGGGTTTATAAACCCACTTTTCACTACAGTGCATAATTTAGCATGGCAAAATCCCATAGCTAAGGATTTATTATGGTGCCATGAATAGTCTGGCATTAATTTGAGAGGATTACAAACCCTGGTCAGATTAGGCCTTCAGGATATTAGGAAGCAAATAGCAACATGATTTTTTTCTGCAATGTTATAATTTTCAAACAAAAATTTTAAAATATTTATTTATTTTCATTTATTTGGCTGCATGAGTCTTAGTTGCTGCATGTGGGATTTAGTTCCCTGACCAGGAATTTAACCCAGGCTCCCTTGCATTGGAAGCATGGCATCTTAGACACTGGACCACCAGGGAAGTTGGAATCTTAGCCACTGGACCACTAAGGAAGTACTTCAGGCAAATTTTTATACTTGTATGCTTAAATCTTCTCATAGACAGTTTGGGCTAGTTACTCATAGTGTACCTGGGGTAGATGCTGTAATCTGGCTCCTTCAACACACAATCCAAACCCTTATTGCTTTAATTTCTGTGCTATAGAGGCTAGAGAACAAAAAGTTGCCTTCCCAGGCCCCTTTTCAGCTAAGGGCAGCCAAGCAACTCACTATGGCCAATGAAAGCTGGGGAGAAGTCAGCAGATGGTGTCTCTGCCCCTTCCCTCTCCCTGCTGGGGCACACGGTACCTGAGAAATGGTAGACATCATGAAGGACAGTCAAATAACCTTTGTTGTTGCTATTCAGTCACTCGGTGGCGTCCGACTCTTTATGACTCCATGGACTGTAGCATGCCAGGCTTCCCTATCCTTCATCATCTCCCAGAGCTTGTTCAAACTCATATCCACTGAGTTCCTGATGCCATCCAACCATCTCATCCTCAGTCATCCCCTTCTCCTGCCTTCAATCTTTCCCAGCATCGGGGTCTTTTCCAATGAGTCAGTTCTTTGCATCAGGTGACCAAAGTATTGGAAATTCAGCTTCAGCATCAGGCCTTCCAATGAATATTCAGGATTGATTTCCTTAGGAATGACTGGTTAATCTCCTTGCAGTCCAAGGGACTCTCAAGAGTCTTCTCCAACACCACAGTCTGAAAACATCAATTCTTTGGCACTCAGCTTTCTTTATGGTCCAATTCTCACATCCATACATGACTACTGGAAAAATTACAGCTTTGGCTAGACAGACCTTTGTTGGCAAAGTAATGTCTCTGCTTTTTAATATTCTGTCTAGGTTGGTCATAACTTTTCTTCCAAGGAGTAAGCATCTTTTAATTTCATGGCTACAATCACCTTCTGCAGTGATTTTGGAGCCCCAAAAAATAAAGTCTGTACCTGTTTCCATTGTTTCCCCATCTATTTACCATGAAGTGATGGGACCGTATGCCATGATCTTTGTTTTTTGCATGTTGAGTTTTAAGCCAACTTTTTCACTCTTCTCTTTCACTTTCAGCAAGAGGCTCTTTAGTTCTTCTTCACTTTCTGCCATAAGGGTGGTGTCATCTGTCTATCTGAGGTTACTGATATTTCTCTCAGCAATCTTGATTCCAACTTGTGCTTCATCCAGCCCAGCATTTCACATGATGTACTCTGTATAGCAGTTAAATAAACAGGGTGACAATATACAGCCTTGACATACTCCTTTCCCTATTTGTAACCAGTCTGTTGTTTCATGTCTGGTTCCAACTGTTGCTTCTTGAACTTTTTTGTATAGTTCTTCTCTGTATTCTTGCCACCTCTTCTTAATATCTTCTGCTTCTATTAGGTCCATACCATTTCTGTTCTTTATTGTGTCTATCGTTTCATGAAATGTTCCCCTGGTATCTCTAATTTTCTTGAAGAGATATCTAGTCTTTCCCAAATGATCTTGGTTCCCCAATAACATCACCAATCCTCTATGCTAGCTCTGGACAGCCTAAACCCAAAGTTCCTGTTTATGAGACAAATACATCTTTTACCTGTTTCAATCTTAACTGATACAGTCAATATCCATTTCACAGAGAAGGACATTTCTATTCAGAAGAATTTAAAAAGTTTCATGAGGTCTTGCACTAAGTAAATCATAAATTTAATTACAGACCTCTCAGACCTCCATGCTCACTGTTTTTTTTCACATCTCATCAGCTTTCCTCATGTAAGCTATTAAAAAATTTTTAAGCACAATTGGCATACAATAAATGGCACTTGTTTCAAGCATACAATTTCATGAGTTTTGACATACACATACATCCATGAAATCAACACCAAAATCAAGATAATGAACACAATCCTGATTCCTAATAGCTTCTTTACGCTCCTTTGTAATCCCTTTCTCCTGCCCTCTCACCTCCCCTCTCCGGGAACCATCTGCTTTCTTCACTACAAATCAGTTTATAAAATTCTATGTAAATAGAGAAATTATATACTTGGAGTCAGTGGGAGGATTGCCTTCTTTCACGTAGCATTAGTATTTTGAGGTATATCCATATTTTTTCCATATCAATAGTGTGTTTCTTTATATTGCTAAATGAAGAGCTATTGAATGGATAAACCACAACTCTTTTATTTATTCACCTGTTTGTATCTATTTTCTATTCCTCGTACTTTTGTTTTTTTAACCCCTTTCCTTCTTTTTCTGCACTGTTTGGTTTTAACTGAGCATTTTATAGGATTTCATTTTCTCTTCTCCCTCTTCATATCAATTATATTTCTTTTAAAAATTTCTTTAGTGGTTGCCTTGTTGCTTGCAGTATGCATTTACAACTATCTGTGTGTGTGTTAGTCATTTAGTTGTGTCTGATTCCTTGCAACCCCATGGACTGTAGCCTGCCAGGATCCTCTGTCCATGATATTTCCCAGGCAAGAATACTGAAGTGAGTTGCCAGTTGTTTCTCCAGGGGATCTTCCCAACCCAGGGATTGAACCTGGGTCTCCTGTATTGCAGGCAGATTCTTTACCATTTGAGCCACCAGGGAAGCAGCTAGAGAAAAGTTGACCCCCAGATGGATAAACAGCAAGGCCCTACTGTATAGCACAGGGAACTATATTCAATATCCGGTGAAAAACCATAATGGAAAATGAATATATATAATCACTTTACTGTAAAGCAGAAATTATCATAACCTTGTAAATCAACTATACTTCAATAGAATAATTTTTTTTAAAAAAAGAAAATCTGACCCCATTTAGGAAGCTAGACTTCCAGAATCAGCATTCACCTATTAATGGAGATTTAGATTATTTCTAGCTTTTTACTATTCCAAATAAAGCTACTATGACTAGTCATGTACAAGATTTTGTGTGAGCATACACTTTCATTTCTCTTGGGTAAATACCTAGAGTGGATCATCATATAAGAAAGTGACAAAATGGTTATACCATTTAACTTTCCCACCAACATGTCTGTTTGCCCTACATCCTCACCAAAGCTTGCACATATAAAGATCTTTTGAAGGAAACACATATTCAAAGGTTCTATATATACATTTTTACATTTTAAAAAGTTTCTATTCTGTTGCTTATGTATTGTTATAACCATGTACCTCAGTCCCCTCAAGAATTTTGATGACAGATTTACTTTAATAATTAAAATGTAGCATTAATAATTAGGCAAAGGTCTCAATTAGGGAAGAATTTCAAAGTAATGCAACCATTATTATCTTGGTATAACATATCTATAAAATATCTGGGTGCATTAAAAGAATCCTAGAACATCAGAATTTTTTAAATATTCAATGACAATTCCTTTCAAGTTTCATGAATCACTGAACTTCTTTCCCAAAGCCAATAATTTAGTCGTTTAAAACAATTCAGATAAAAGAGATTTATCATAGATCAGGATCAAATTTTTTGAGAGTCAGTTAAAGGAAATAATTATATCACTAGAGAAAAGTCTGAATATATGTAGCTTAGAGACATTCTTACTTTTCTGGTAAGTAGGTTAATAGAAATCATCTTTGTCAAGGGATCGACAATCTCTTCTTTCCTTTCTGTATCACCCTGAAGCTGGGGGAGCAGAAATATGAGCTATCTGGTGCCATCAGAGCTAGAACACAGATGCAGGACCAATTTCTGACAGTCATTAGTCCAAGGTGCCACTCCAACAAATCTGGGCCTGGAGACTGCAATAACTCTCCAAGTGTTGGTAACTGACAGTACATTCATTTTTTGAAAGAGGAGTTCATGTTCAAAGTCAGAGGGCATGGATTCCATATCTCAGCTGATGTTTACTATCCATGTCTCTTGGTCACGTCAATTAGCTTTTCTAAATGTCATTTCTTCGTTAGAAGAGACGTAATAATGTTACCTACCACATAGGATTTGTGTAAAGATTAAAGGAGATAATGAATTCAATGTCCTCTGCACAGGGCCTGTTATGTAGAACCACTCAGTAAATAGTAGTTCTATTTTTGGTTTCTTCATAATGGATGACGTTTCTGGACTTTCGCCCCAAGCTTCTGGAATGTTCAATAGTTGCTTATCCTGTAGCTGGAACCTGACTAGATAAGTTATACTCATATTGATCATTTGAGGAACAATGCAAATTGCCAAAGCAAATGTTACAAATAATAGTGCTCTAGACAAGGATTCTTAAAAAGGGGAATTGAGAAATGAGAAAAGCTCTGACTTTTACTTAATACTGATGTTCCAGACATTATACTAGAGACACAATCAGTGTTAGATATCTTTGTGCCACTGCCAAGTGATAAAAAGACCTTTTAACAGCCAGGTCGTGGAAGCAACCTAGATGTCCATTGACAGATGAATGGATAAAATGTGGTACCATATATGCAATGGAATATTAGTCAACCAGAAAAGGAATGAAATTGGATCATTTGTAGTGATGTGAATGAATTAGACGCTGTCATGCAGAATGAAGTAAGTCAGAAAGAGACAAATATTGTCTATTAATTCATATATGTGGAATCCAGAAAAAATGCTACTGGTGAACCTATTTGCAGGGCAGGAATAGATATGGAGACGTAGAGAATAGACTTGTGGATGTGGGGCAGTGGGAAGAAGGAGAGGCTGGTATGAAGTAAGAGAGCAGCACTGACATATATGCAATACCATGTGTAAAGTAAATAGCTAGCGGGAAGCTGCTGTATAGCACAGGGAGCTCAGTACTCTGTGACAATCTAGGGAGGTGGGAAGGGCGGGGTGGGAGGGAGGCTCAAGAGGGAGAGGATATATGTATACTTACAACTGATTCACATTGTTGTACAACAGAATATAGCACAACCTTGTAAAACAATTATACTCCATTAAAAAAAATAGATTCTGATGCCCAGAAAAGATGCATTTCATACGGCTGGTAAAAGGAAAGACACTGATTTGGAACTGAGTACATATGACCACTTCATGGGGTCACAAAGAGTCGGATGCGACTGAGCGACTAAACAACAACATATGACCATACAGCCTCTACTAGACTTGGGGTACCCAAGAGGTGGATTGGATTTGGGTTTAAAGAGAAAAGAGAGAAGGGCAACCTGAAAAAGGAACTAAGTTTTGAATCCAAGATAACTAAACTCTGTTCTGGAAACACTGCTTCTTAAATCCCCAACAGCCCCTGGGAGCATCTTTGGTGACCATATTCCACCTGTGGAGAACTTTGGCTTGCTAACGTCCTGGCACGTAAGTTAGCTAAAACATAGATACCACTTTGCCTTGCAACAATTAGCAGAGAGCAGCTCATCCTATGTTAGCAGTCAAGATTTATTCACTCATATATCATGTCACCCATGGACAACATTATTCTCCATCTTTTAAAAATATTTTATTGCATGGTTAACTATGTACTCAGCAGTAGGTTCTAAGTATGAGCTTTTCTGAATAAAAGGACAAATCAAAGGTTTTCACTTAAGAAAAAATGACTGATTTTGAACCAAGACAGATGTATTACTTTTTATGCTATATAACTCATTTCTCTAAGCTTGGGATTGAGGCTTGAGTGTTCTTTATTGGACCAAGGCCCTGAAATGGACAAGTATTTACCATCCTTAAACATTTTAAAACATTTGACATTTTTGTTTTAATTTGTATTGGAGTATAACTGATTTACAATGTTGTGTTACTTTCTGCTGTGCAGTGAAGTGTATAAATTATACATATACATATATCTACTCTTTTTAAGATTCTTTTCCCATATAGGTCATTACAAAGTAGAGTTCCATGCTATACAGTAGGTCCTCATTAGTTACCTATTTTGTACATAGTAGCAAAACACTTTCAAATGTCAATTTAAATAAAGAAGAAGGTAAGTCTGGAAGATAATAGAATTTAGATCAACTTAGAAAAATTGCTCAGTGTCCTCATTTTATAGATGAAAAAAGTGAGATCAAACAGTGAAAGGATTTTACAGAATCATATTTTCAGGTAGTGACATATCTTGACTCCCAATTTAGAACCCCTTCTCCCTTCATCTGCCATAATACTAACTACACTGGTAGACTGTTAAGTTTTTGTATTATTAAATAACATTTAAACAAATGATCACCATCAAAACACAACCACAGTTCTGCTGACCACTGCCAAGGACAGACCCTCTAGTCATCTGTTGCAATCCAAGGAGGCCAGTCCACATGGCAGGAAATACTGAGTTTCCACTGAGTCAGGGATCTCCATTGTGTTCTTCTGCACTGGCTTTTGGAACTCAAGTAAAGGCCCTTTCATTTTGGATGAAATTGATCTTGATAGATCGGACCTAGACTGGTCCTTGGAGAGAGATCAAGCCCTGAGTCTTTGGAGTGGGAGCACTGACTCCAAGACCCTAGACTACCAGAGAACTAATCCTAGGGAGTATCAAATAGTGAGAACTCAGACAAAGGAAACCACTTAAATACAAGACCTGGCATCATGCAACCACCAGTAACACCTTGTGCAGGATGCCTCATCTAAACATAAAACAAAAATACAAATCCAATCATAGCAGTCAGGATTACCACCTCACTCAGCCTTGTCCATCAGAGGAAAAATAGACAAACAAAGAAAAAATCAGCATAAATCTCACCCTATACGAAGCTTACACAAACCACTGGACCAACCTTAGGAGGGCAGAAACCAAAAGGAAGAAAGAATTCAACCTTGAAGCCCAGGAAACAGAGACCTCAAACACAATAAGTTAAATAATGAAAAGGTAGAGAAATACTACATAAATAAAGGAACAAACTAGAAACACAGAAGTCCAAATAAATGAAGAGGAAATAGGCAAACTCCCTGAAAAAGAATTCAGAATAATGATAGTAAAGATGATCAAAAAGCTTGAAATCAAAATGGAGAAAA
Organism: Moschus berezovskii; assembly: GCF_049115385.1. Taxonomy (NCBI): domain Eukaryota; kingdom Metazoa; phylum Chordata; class Mammalia; order Artiodactyla; family Moschidae; genus Moschus; species Moschus berezovskii. Next base: position 56,183,808 of record NC_142468.1, read on the forward strand.
CACAAAAATCAATTAACAAAGACCTAGAAGAATTGAATAAACATACAGAGACAAGCAACACAGTTACTGGAATTAAAAATACTCTAGAAGGAATCAATAGCAGAATATCTGAAGCAGAGCAATGAATCAGTGAGTTGGAATATAAAATGGTGGAAATAACTTTTAAAGAGCAGAATAAAGTAAAAAGAATGAAAAGAACTGAGGATAGTCTCAAAGACCTCTGGGACAATATCAAATGTATCAACATTTGAATTATAGGGGTCCCAGGAGAAGAAGAGAAAAAGAAAGGGTATGAGAAAATTTTTGAAGAGACTATAGTTGAAAATTTCCCCAACATGGAAAAGGAAATAGTAAATCAAGTCCAAGAGGCACAAAGAGTCCCATACAGGATAAACCCGAGGAGAAACATGCCAAGACACATACTAATCAAACTAAAAAAGACTAAACACAAAGAATATTAAAAGCAGCAAGGGAAAAGCAACAAGTAACATACAAGGGAAACCCCATACAACTAACAACTAATCTTTCAGCAGAAACTCTGCAGGCCAGAAGGGAATGGCAGGATATATTTAAAGTACTAAAAGGGAAAAATCTACAACCGAGATTACAGTACCCAGCAAGGATCTCATTCAAAATTGAAGGAGAAATAAAAAGCTTTTCAGACAAGCAAAAGTTAAAAGAATTCTGTACCACCAAACCAGCTTTACAACAAATGTTAAAGGGTCTTACATAGTCAATAAATACAAGAAAAGAAAAAAGATCTACAAAGTCAACCCCAAACATTTAAGAAAATGGCAATAGGAATATATATATATATATATATATCAATAATTCTGGGTGTACAACCGGGGCATCTTATATATATATATATATATATATATATATATATATATCAATAATTAATTTAAAAGTAAATGGATTAAATGCTTCAACCAAAAGACACAGACTGGTTGAATGGACACAAAAACAAGACCCATATATATGCTGTCTACAAGAAACCCTCTTCAAACCTCAAGACACATATAGAATGAAAGCGAGAGGATAGAAAAATAAATTCCATGCAAATAGGAAGCAAAAGAAAGCTGGAGTAGTAATCCTCATATCAGATAAAATAGACCTTAAAATAAAGATTACAAGAGATAAGAAAGGACACTACATAATGATCAAGGGATCAATCCAAGAGAAAGACATAACAATTGTAAGTATCTACGCACCCAACATAGGAGCATCTCAATACATAAAACAAACACTATAACAGACATAAAAGGGAGTGTGTTCCTAAGATGGCGGAGGAATAGGATGGGGAGACCACTTTCTCCCCCACAAATTCATCAACAGGACATTTGAACGCTGAGTAAATTCCACAAAACAACTTCTGAATGCTGGCAGAGGACATCAGGCATCTAGAAAAGCAGCCCATTGTCATTGAAAGGAGGTAGGAAAAAATATAAACGATAAAAAGAGAGACAAAAGAGGTAGGGACAGAGATCGCTCTTGGGAAGGGAGTATTAAAAATAATAGAAGTTTCCAAACACCAGGAAACACTCTCACTGCTAAGTCTGTGGTGAGCCTTGGAACCTCAGAGGGCAACATAACCGGGAGGAAAAATAAATAAAACCCACAGATTACTTTCCCAACAGTAACCCCCAAGCGAACAAGCAGCACAGATGCCCACATCTGCCACTAGCAAGCAGGGGCTGGGCAGAGAGGTGCGGGCTGTGGGCTCCATTGCTTAGAGTAAGGACCGGGCTTGAATGCCCCTAAGGCAATCTGAGGGAACTAACTTGAGATAGCAAACCAGACTGTGGGATAGCTATCCCGTGAAAAGCCCTAACCTAAGACACCACCAGGCTCACTCACAGAACAAAGGACTGAGCAGAGCTAGCCGGATGAGGACCGGCCCATCCCCCGCCAGAGACAGGCAGGGGAGGGCAGCCAGAGCCAGAAGGGGCAATCGCGGCCCCAGAGAGGCATCATCTACCAAACTGCAAGCAGGCTTCATTGCTAACCAAGACTTCTTGGGATTCTGCACAGTCGACATCCACCAAGAGGGTCGCAGCCAGAGATCAGCTCCCCAGAAGAGACACATGGCACACCTGAGAAGATGCGCCGGTTGTACACCCAGAAAACCGAGCGGCAGGGATGGGGGAGGCAATAAGTTGCAGCGACGGTGCTCGCTAAGCACCTGGTCATCTGAGCTGCTTGGACCTGGGAAGGGCACAAAACACAGGCCCAACTGAGTCTGAGCCTTTGTGGAGTACCCGAGTACCTGAACCTGAGTGGCTTAGACCTGGGAAGTGTACACAACCCAGGTCCAGCCTCAGACAGCTCTTGGCAGAGGAACCTAGAGCCTAAGCAGTGTAGACAGGGAAAGCACACACGCCGTGAGCAGGGGGAGGGGGGGACCCAGTGTGGCTGAGACACTACAAGCACACACCAGTGTTGTTTACAGTGTTCCTCCCTCCCCACAGCATGACTAGACAAGTGAGCCTAAAAAAGTGTCCACCACTTCCCCCTTGTGTCAGGGAAAGGTGAAAATTAGACACTGAAGAGATCAGCAAAAAGAAGAATCTAAAACAAACAGAGGGAACTGCCTTGGAAGTGACAGGTGCAATAGATTAAAACCCTGTAGTTAGCACCAACTACATAGGAAGGGGCCTATAGATCTTGAGAAGTATAAGCTGGATCAAGCAACTAACTGAAAATGAATTGACCCCACACTGTCCACAACAACACCAGAGAAAGTCCTAGATATATTTTTACTATTCAGTTCAGTTCAGTTCAGTCGCTCAGTCGTGTCCAACTCTCCACGACCCCATGAATCACAGCACGCCAGGCCTCCCTGTCCATCACCAACTCCCGGAGTTCACTCAAACTCATGTCCACAGAGTCGGTGATGCCATCCAGCCATCTCATTCTCGGTCATCCCCTTCTCCTCCTGCCCCCAACCTTTCCCAGCATCAGAGTCTTTTCCAGTGAGTCGTTTTTTAAATTAAAAAATTAGTTTTAAGTCCTCTATTACTCCTTTAATTTTAATTTTTATAACCTACTATTACTTTGCAAAAAAAGACCCTATTTTTAAAGCAAACTTCATATATATATATATGTTATAATTTTTGTGACTTTGTGTTTTTCTTTAATATTGTATTTTTAAGAATCCAATCTCTACTCTAGATTTTTAATCTTTGTGTTTTGGTATTTGTTATCAACTTTGTACCTTTAAGAACCCAATCTTCAGTACCCATACTTACTTGGGAGTGAGATCCCTGGCGTGATTGCTCTCTCCCCCTTTTGACTCTCCTTTTTTGCCATCATGTCGTCTCTCTCTTCCCCTCCCCCTTCTCTTCTCTGCCCAACTCTGTGAATCTCTTTGTGTGTTCCGGGCTGTGGAGAACACTTAGGGAACTGCATACTGGCTGGATCTGTCTCGCTCCTTTTGATTCCCCGCTTCATCCCCCTGGCCACCTCTGTCTCCCTCCTCCCTCTTCTCTTCTCTGTATAACACGTGAACATCTCTGAGGGGTCCAGACCGGGGAGTGCACATAGGGACGTGATTACTGGCCAGCTTGCTCTCTCCCCCTTTGACTGCCCCTCTTCTCCTCCTGGCCACCTCTGTCTCCCTCCTCCCTCTTCTCTTCTCCATGTAAGTCTGTGAACCTCTCCAGGTGTCCCTCACTGTGGAGAAACTTTTCATCTTTAACCTAGATGTTTTGTCATTGGTGCTGTATAGATGGAGAAGTCTTGAGGCTACGGTAAGAATAAGACTGAAAACCAGAGGCAGGAGGCTTAAGTCCAAATCCTGAGAACACCAGAGAACTCCTGAATCCAGGGAACATTAATCGAAGGAGCTCATCAAACGCCTCCATACCTACACTGAAACCAAACACCACCCAAGAGCCAACAAGTTCCAGAGCAAGACATACCACGCAAATTCTCCAGCAACACAGGAACATAGCCCTGAGACTCAACATACAGGCTGACCAAAGTCACACTAAAGTCACTGACATCTCATAACTCATTACTGGACACTTCATTGCACTTCAGAGAGACGAAATCCAGCTTCACCCATGAGAACACTGACAGAAGCTTCCCTAACCAGGAAACCTTGACAAGCCACCTGTCTAAACCCTCCCACAGTGAGGAAACTCCACAAAAAAGAGAACTCCACAAACTGCCAGAATACAGAAAGCCCTCCCCAAACAAAGCAACATAAACAAGACGAAAAGGCAGAAAAATACCCAGCAGGTAAAGGAACAGGATAAATGCCCACCAAACCAAACAAAAGAGGAAGAGATAGGGAAACTGCCTGATAAAGAATTCCGAATAATGATAGTGAAATGATCCAAAATCTTTAAAACAAAATGGAGTTACAGATAAATAGCTTGGAGACAAGGATTGAAAAGATGCAAGAAAGGTTTAACAAGGACCTAGAAGAAATAAAAGAGTCAGTATATAATGAATAATGCAATAAATGAGATAAAAAAAAAACACTCTGGAGGGAACCAACAGTAGAATAAAGGAGGCAGAAGATAGGATAAGTGAGGTAGAAGATAGAATGGTAGAAATAAATGAAACAGAGAGGAAAAAAGAAATATGAATTAAAAGAAATGAGGACAACCTCAGAGACCTCTGGGAAAATGATAAACGCCCCAACATTTGAATCATAGGAGTCCCAGAAGAAGAAGACAAAAAGAAAGACCATGAGAAAATACTTAAGGAGATGATAGCTGAAAACTTCCCTAAAATGGGAAAGGAAATAGTCACCCAAGTCCAAGAAACCCAGAGAATCCCAAACAGGATAAACCCAAAGCAAAACTCCCCAGTTCAGTTCAGTTCAGTTGCTCAGTCGTGTCCGACTCTTTGCGACCCCATGAGTCACAGTATGCCAGGCCTCCGTGTCCATCACCAACTCCCGGAGTTCACTCAAACTCATGTCCACAGAGTCGGTGATGCCATCCAGCCATCTCATTCTCTGTCATCCCCGTCTCCTCCTACCCCCAATCCCTCCCAGCATCAGACTCTTTTCCAGTGAGTCAACTCGTCGCATGAGGTGGCCAAAGTATTGGAGTTTCAGCTTTAGCATCAGTCCTTCCAATGAACATCCAGGATTGATCTCCTCCAGAATGGACTGGTTGGATCTCCTTGCAGTCCAAGGGACTCTCAAGAGTCTTCTCCAGCACCACAGTTCAAAAGCATCAATTCTTCGGCCATCAGCTTTCTTCACAGTCCAACTCTCACATCCATACATGATCAAGGGAAAAACCATAGCCTTGACTAGACGGACCTTGGTTGGCAAAGTAATGTCTCTGCTTTTTAATATGCTATCTCCAAGACACATATTAATCAAATGAACAAAGATCAAAGACAAAGAACAAATATAAAATGCAGCAAGGGAAAAATAACAAACAACACACAAGGGGATTCCCATAAGGATAACAGCTGATCTTTCAACAGAAACTCTTCAGGCCAGGAGGGAATGGCAGGACTTAAAGCGATGAAAGAAAATAACCTACAGCCCAGATTACAGTCCCCAGCAAGGATCTCATTCAAATATGAAGGAGAAATCAAAAGCTTTACAGACAAGCAAAAGCTGAGAGAATTCAGCATCACCAAACCAGCTCTCCAACAAATACTAAAGGATCTTCTCTACACAGGAAACACAGAAAGGCTGTATAAACTCAAACCCAAAACAATAAAGTAAATGGCAATGGGATCATACTTATCAATAATTACCTTAAATGTAAATGGGTTGAATGCCCCAACCAAAAGACAAAGACTGGCTGGATGGATACAAAAACAAGACCCCCATATATGTTGTCTACAGGAGACCCACCTCAAATTGAGGGACACATACAGACTGAAAGTGAAGGGCTGGAAAAAGATATTCCACGCAAATAGAGACCGAAAGAAAGCAGGAGTAGCAATACTCATATCAGACAAAATAGACTTTAACACAAAGGCTGTGAAAAGAGACAAAGAAGGACACTACATAATGATTAAAGGATAAATCCAAGAAGATATAATAATTATAAATATATATGCACCCGACCTAAGAGCACCACAATATGTAAGACAAATGCTAACAAGTATGAAAGTGGAAATTAACAATAACACAATAATAGTAGTAGTAGTAGTAAAGTCGCTCAGTCGTGTCCGACTCTTTGCAACCCCGTGGACGGTAGCCTACCAGGTTTCTCCGTCCATGGAATTCTCCAGGCAAGAATTTTGGAGTGGGTTGCCATTTCCTTCTCCAGGGGATCTTCCCGACCCAGGGATTGAACCGGGTCTCCCACATTGGAGGCAGATGCTTTAACCTCTGAGCCACCAGGGAAGCCCACACAATAATAGTGGGAGACTTTAATACCCAACTCACACCTATGGATAGATCAACTAAACCGAAAATTAACAAGGAAACACAAACTTTAAATGATACAATAGACCAGTTAGACCTAATTGATATCTATAGGACAGTTCAGTCAATTCAGTTGCTCAGTCATGTCCGACACTTTGTGACGCCATGAATCACAGCACGCCAGGCCTCCTTGTCCATCACCAGCTCCTGGAGTTCACTCAAACTCGTGTCCATCGAGTTGGTGGTGCCATCCATCCATCTTATTCTCTGTCGTCCCCATCTCCTCCCACCCCCAATCCCTCCCAGCATCAGAGTCTTTTCCAGTGAGTCAACTCTTCACATGAGATGGCCAAAGTATTGGAGTTTCAGCTTTAGCATCAGTCCTTCCAATGAACACCAAGGATTGATCTCTTCCAGAATGGACTGGTTGGATCTCCTTGCAGTCCAAGGGACTCTCAAGAGTCTTCTCCAGCACCACAGTTCAAAAGCATCAATTCTTCGGCCATCAGCTTTCTTCACAGTCCAACTCTCACATCCATACATGACCACGGGAAAAACCATAGCCTTGACTAGATGGACCTTGGTTGGCAAAATAATGTCTCTGCTTTTTAATATGCTATCTATGTTGGTCAGAAGTTTCCTCCCAAGGAGTAAGCGTCTTTTAATTTCATGGCTGCAATCAGCATCTGCAGTGATTTTGGAGCCCCCAAAGATAAAGTCTGACACTGCTTCCACTGTTTCCCCATCTATTTCCCATGAAGTGATGGGACCAGATGCCATGATCTTTCTTTTCTGAATGTTGAGCTTCAAGCCAACCTTTTCACTCTCCTCTTTCACTTTCATCAAGAGGCTTTTGAGTTCCTCTTCACTTTCTGCCATAAGGGTAGTGTCATCTGCATATCTGAGATTATTGATATTTCTCCCAGCAATCTTGATTCCAGCTGGTGCTTCTTCCAGCCCAGCATTCCTCATGAAGTACTCTGCATATAAGTTAAATAAGCAAGGTGACAATATGCAACCTTGACGTACTCCTTTTCCTATTTGGAACCAGTCTGTTGTTCCATGTCCAGTTCTAACTGTTGCTTCCTGACCTGCATACAGGTTTCTCAAGAGGCAGGTCAGGTGGTCTGGTATTCCCATTTCTTTCAGAATGTTCCACAGTTTATTGTGATCCACACAGTCAAAGGCTTTGACATAGTCAATGAAGCAGAAATAGATGTTTTTCTGAAACTCTCTTACTTTCTCCATGATCCAGCGGATGTTGGCAATTTGATCTCTGGTGCCTCTGCTTTTTCTAAAACCTGCTTGAACATCTGGGAGTTCACGGTTTACATACTGCTGAAGCCTGGCTTGGAGAATTTTGAGCATGACTTTACTAGTGTGTGAGATGAGTGTAATTGTGCGGTAGTTTGAGCATTCTTTGGCATTGCCTTTCTTTGGGATTGGAATGAAGACTAACCTTTTCCAGTCCTGTGGCCACTGCTGAGTTTTCCAAATTTGCTGGCATGTTGAGTGCAACACTTTCACAGCATCATCTTTCAGGATTTGAAATAGCTCAATTGGAATTCCATCACCTCCACTAGCTTTGTTCGTAGTGATGCTCTCTAAGGACCACTTGACTTCACATTCCAAGATGTCCGTTTCACCCCAAAACAACGACTTTCACCTTTTTTCTCGAGCACACATGGAAGTGTCTCCAGGATAGATCACATCCTGGGCCATAAATCTAGCCTTGGTAAATTCAAAAAAATTGAAATCATTCCAAGCATCTTTTCTGACCACAATGCAATAAGATTAGATCTCAATTACAGGAGAAAAACTATTAAAAATTCCAACACATGGAGGCTGAACAACACGCTGCTGAATAACCAACAAATTGCAGAAGAAATCAAAATTTGGATAGAAGCGAATGAAAATGAAAACACAACAATCCAAAACCTGTGGGACACTGTAAAAGCAGTGCTAAGTGGAAGGTTCATAGCAATACAGGCATACCTCAAGAAACAAGAAAAAACTCAAATAAATAATCTAACTCTACACCTAAAGCAATGTCACGAACCTCCGTCCATAGTTCATCAAGCAATCTATCTATCAGATCTAGTCCCTTAAACCTATTTCTCATTTCCACTGTATAATCATAAGGTATTTGATTTAGGTCATATCTGAATGGTCTAGTGGTTTGCCCCACTTTCTTCGATTTAGGTCTGAACTTGGCAATAAGGAGTTCATGATCTGAGCCATAGTCAGTTCCCAGTCTTGTTTTTGCTAACTGTACAGAGCTTCTTCATCTTTGGCTGCAAAGAATATAATCAACCTGATTTCAGTGTTGATCGTCTGGTGATGTCCATGTGTAGAGTCTTCTCTTGTGTTGTTGAAAGAGGGTGTTTGCTATGACCAGTGTGTTCTCTTGGCAAAACTCTATTAGCCTTTGCCCTGCTTCATTCTGTGCTCCAAGGCCAAAGTTGCCTGTTACTCCAGGTATTCCTTGACTTCCTACTTTTGCATTCCAGTCGCGAGAGACGCTGGCTCTGGCGGTGCAGATGTGAGAGACGCTGGCTCCGGCGGGGTGCAACGGACCAAGCGCAGAAGCATGGCGGAGAGGAGCTACCCCACCCCCAAGGTCAGGGCGGTTGCTGAGAGGAGCTGTCCCATGTCCAAGAGGTGGTGGCTGCGCAGGCACAGGAGGGCCGAGAGGAGCTACTCCATGTTCAAGGTCAGGAGGGGTGGCCTTGAGGAGATATCCCTCGTCCACGGTAAGGTACAGCGGCTGCACTTTGCTGGAGCAGCTGTGAAGAGATTTTCCATGACCAAGGTAAGAGAAACCCAAATAAGATGGTAGTTATTGCAAGGGGGCAGCAGAGGGCAGACACACTGAAATCATAATCACAGAAAACTAGTTGATCTGATCATATGGACCACAGCCCTGTCTAACTCGATGAAACTAAGCCATGCTGTGTGGGGCCACCCAAGACAGACGGGTCATGGTGGAGAGCTCTGACAGAATGTGGTCCACTGGAGAAGGGAACGGCAAACCACTTCAGTATACTTGCCTTGAGAACCCCATGAACAGTATCAAAAGACAAAATGATAGGATACTGAATGAGGAATTCCCCAGGTCGGTAGGTGCCCCAGTATGCTACTGGAGATCAGTGGAGAAATAACTTCAGAAAGAATGAAGGGATGGAGCCAAAGCGAAACAAACACCCAGTTGTGGATGTGACTGGTGATAGAAGCAAGGTCCGGTGCTGTAAAGAGCAATATTGCATAGGAACCTGGAATGTTAGGTCCATGAATCAAGGCAAATTGGAAGTGGTCAAACAGGAGATGACAAGAGTGAACGTTGAAATTCTAGGAATCAGTGAACTAAAATGGACTGGAATGGGTGAATTTAACTCAGATGACCATTATATCTACTACTGTGGGCAGGAATCCCTTAGAAGAAATGGAGTAGTCATCATAGTCAAGAAAAGAGACCGAAATGCAGTACTTGGATGCAATCTCAAAAGCAACAGAATGATCTCTGTTTGTTTCCAAGGCAAACCATTCAATATTACAGTATCCAAGTCTATGCCCCAACCAGTAATGCTGAAGAAGCCAAAGTTGAACAGTTCTATGAAGACCTACAAGACCTTTTAGAAACAACACCCAAAAATGATGTCCTTTTCATTATAGGGGACTGGAATGCAAAAGTGGGAAGTCAATAAACACCTGCAGTAACAGGCAAATTTGGCCTTGGAGCACGGAATGAAGCAGGGCAAAGGCTAACAGAGTTTTGCCAAGAGAACGCACTGGTCATAGCAAACACACTCTTCCAAAAACACAAGAGAAGACTCTACACATGGACATCACCAGATGGTCAACACTGAAATCAGATTGATTATATTCTTTGCAGCCAAAGATGGAGAAGCTCTATACAGTTAGCAAAAACAAGACCAGGAGCTGACTATGGCTCAGATCATGAACTCCTTATTGCCAAATTCAGACTTAAATTGAAGAAAGTAGGGAAAACCACTAGACCATTCAGATATGACCTAGATCAAATCCCTTGTGATTATACAGTGGAAGTAAGAAATAGATTTAAGGGACTAGATCTGATAGATAGAATGTCTGATGAACCCTTGACAGAGGTTCGTGACATTGTACAGGAGACAGGGACCAAGACCATCCCCATGGAAAAGAAATGCAAAAAAGCAAAATGGCTGTCTGAGGAGGCCTTACAAATAGCTGTGAAAAAAGATATACCCATTTGAATGCTGAGTTCCAAAGAATAACAAGGAGAGATAAGAAAGCCTTCCCCAGCAATCAATGCAAAGAAATAGAGGAAAACAACAGAATAGGAAAAACAAGAGATCTCTTCAAGAAAATTAGAGATATCAAGGGAACATTTCATACAAAGATGGGCTCGATAAAGGACAGAAACGGTATGGAACTAACAGAAGCAGAAGATATTAAGAAGAGGTGGCAAGAATACACAGAAGAACTGTACAGAATAGATCTTCACAACGAAGATAATCATGATGGCGTGATCACTCACCTGGAGCCAGACATCTTGGAATGTGAAGTCAAGTGGGCCTTAGAGAGCATCACTACGAACAAAGCTAGTGGAGGTGATGGAATTCCAGTTGAGCTATTTCAAATCCTAAAAGAGGATGCTGTGAAAGGGCTGCATTCAATATGCCAGCAAATTTGGAAAACTCAACAGTGGCCACAGGACTGGAAAAGGTCAGTCTTCATTCCAATTCCAAAGAAAGGCAATGCCAAAGAATGCTCAAACTACCCTACAACTGTATTCATCTCACACACTAGTAAAGTCATGCTCAAAATTCTCCAAGCCAGGCTTCAGCAATACGTGAACTGTGAACTTCCAGATGTTCAAGCAGGTTTTAGAAAAGGCAGAGGCACCAGAGATCAAATTGCCAACATCCACTGGATCATGGAGAAAGCAAGAGAGTTCCAAAAAAACATCTATTTCTGCTTCATTGACTATGCCAAAGCCTTTGACTGTGTGGATCACAACAAACTGTGAAAAATTCTGAAAGAGATGGGAATACCAGACCACCTGACCTGCCTCTTGAGAAACCTGTATGCAGGTCAGGAAGCAACAGTTAGAACTGGACATGGAACAACAGACTGGTTCCAAATAGGAAAAGGAGTACGTCAAGGTTGCATATTGTCACCCTGCTTATTTAACTTATCTGCAGAGTACATCATGAGAAACGCTGGGCTGGAAGAAGCACCAGCTGGAATCAAGATTGCCGGGAGAAATATCAATAATCTCAGATATGCAGATGACACCACCCTTATGGCAGAAAGTGAAGAGGAACTCAAAAGCCTCTTGTTGAAAGTGAAAGAGGAGAGTGAAAAGGTTGGCTTGAAGCTCAACATTCAGAAAACTAAGATCATGGCATCTGGTCCCATCACTTCATGGGAAATAGATGGGGAAACAGTGGAAACAGTGTCAGACTGGTGCACTGGGATGACCCAGAGGGATGGTATGGGGAGGGAGGTGGGAGGGGTGTTCGGGATGGGGAACACATGTACACCCATGCCGGATTCATGTCAATGTATGGCAAAGCCAATACAATATTGTAAAGTAATTAGCCTCCAATTAAAATAAACAAATTTATATTTAAAAAATACCAAAATAAAAGGAAAAATTGACAGTAACACAATAATAGTAGGAGATATTAACACCCCACTCAAAAAGAGAAAATTAATAAGAAAACAGAAGTCTTAAATGATACATTAGATAAGATGGACCTCATTGATATCTTCAGGACATTCCATCCAAATGCAGAAGAATACACCTTCTTCTCAAGTGCACATGGAACATTCTCCAGGGTAGACCACATCTTGGGTCACAAAAACCAAACCTCAGTAAGTTTAAGAAAATTGATATCTTTCAATCATCTTCTCCAGCCACAACGCTATGAGACTAGATATCAATTACAAGGAAAAAACTGTAAGAAACACAGACACATGGAGATTAAGCAACACATTTCTAAATAACCAACAGGTTACTGAAGAAATCAAAAGGGAGATCAGAACATTTCTGGAAACAAATGACAATGAAAGTATGACAACTCAAAACCTATGGGATGCAGCAAAAGCAGTTCTAAGAGGGACATTTCAATACAATCCTACCTCAAGAAACAAGAAAAACATTGAATAGACAACCTAACTTTACACCTAAAACAACTGGAAAAAAAAGAACAAAAAGCCCCAGAATTAGTAGAAGGAAAGAAATCATAAAGATCTGAGCAGAAATAAATGAAAAAGAAATGAAAGAAACTATAATAAAGATTAATAAAACTAAAAGCTGATTCTTTGAGAAGATGACAAGCCTTTAGCCAGACGAAAGGCCTGTCAAGAAAAAGAAAAAATAAATAAAGATAAAAGAATTTAATAAACAAAATTAGAAATGAAAAAGGAGAGGTTACAACAGACAGTGCAGAAATACAAAGGATTACAAGAGACTGTTATGAACAACTACATGGCAATAAAATGGATAACCTGGAAGAAATGGAGAGATTCTTAGAAAAGTTCAGTTTTCTAAGACTGAACCAGCAAGAAATAGAAATTATGAACAACCCAATTACAAGCACTGAAATTGAAGCTGTGATCAAAAATCTTCCCCAAAACAAAAGTCCAGGACCAGATGGCTTCAGAGGAGAATTTTAGAGAAGAGCTAATGCCTATCCTTCTAAAACTCTTGAAAAATTGCAGAGGAAGGAAGACTTCTAAACTCGTTCTACGAGGCCACAATCACCCTGATACCAAAACCAGACAAAGACAACACAGAAAAGAAAACTACAGGCCAACATCACTGATGAACATCGATGCAAAAATCCTCAACAAAATTTTAGCAAACAGAATTCAGCAACACATTAAAAAGCTCATACACCATGATCAAGTTGGGTTTATTCCAAGAATGCAAGGATTCTTCAATATATTCAAATCAATCAATGTGATACACTGTATTAACAAACTGAAAGATAAAAATCATTAGATCATCTCAATAGAGGCAGAAAAAGCCTTTGACAAAATTGAGCACCCATTTATGATTAAAACTCTCTGAAAAACTATAGTGGGTGGCCATTCCCTTCTTCAGGGGATCTTCCCAACCCAGGGATCGAACCCAGTTCTCCCTCATTGCAGGCAGATTCTTTATCAGCTGAGCCACCAGGGATAAGGACATTTATGATTAAAACTCTCTGAAAAACAGGCATAGAAGGAACCTACCTCAACATAGTAAAGGCCATATATGATAAGCCTAGAGCAAACATTATTTTCAATGGTGAAAAACTGAAAGCATTCCCCCTAAGATCAGGAACAAGACAAGGGTGTCCACTTTCACCACTATTATTCAACATAGTTCTGGAAGTCCTAGCTACAGCAATCAGAGAAGAAAAAGAAATAAAAGAATCCAGATTGGAAAAGAAGAAGTAAAGCTCTCACTGTTTGCAGATGACATGATACTGTACATAGAAATCCCTAAAGATAGTAGCAGAAAATTACTAGAGCTAATCAGTGAATTTGGCAAAATTGCAGGATACAAAATCAATACACAGATATCACTTGCATTTCTATATACTAACAATGAAAACTCAGAAATATAAATTAAGGAATCAATCCCATTCACCATTGCAACAAAAAGAATCAAATATCTAGCAATAAACTTACCCAAGAAGACGAAAGAACTGTACACAGAAAATTATAAGACACTAATGAAAAAAATCAAAGATGACATAAACAAGTGGAGAAATATTCCATGTTCCTGGGTAGAAAAAAATCAATATTGTGAAAATGACTATATTACCAAACACAATCATTGAATCAGATTCAATGAAACCCCTATCAAATTATCAATGGCATTTTTCACAGAACAAAAACAAAAAATTTCACAATTCATATGGAAACACAAAAGACCCCAATAGCCAAAGCAGTCTTGAGAAAGAAGAATGGAGCTGTAGAAATCAATCTTCCTGACTTCAGATTATAATACAAAGCTATGGTCATCAAGACAGTATGGTACTGGCACAAAAACAGAAATAAAGACCAATGGAACAAGATAGAAAGCCCAGAAATAAACCCATGCACCTATGGGTAACTTATTTTTGACAAAGGAGGCAAGAATATACAATGGGGCAAAGACAGCCTCTTCAATAAATGGTGCTGGGAAAACTGGACAGTGACATGTAAAAGAATGAAATTAGAATACCTCCTAACACCATAAACAAAGATAAACTCAAAACGGATTAAAGAACTAAATGTAAGACCAGAAGCTATAAAACTCTTAGAGGAAAACATAGGCAGAACACTCTCTGACATGAATCACAGCAAGATCCTCTGTGACCCACCTCCTAGAGTAATGGAAATAAAAACAAAGTAAACAAGTGGGACATGATTAAACTTAAAAGCTTTTGCACAACAAAGGAAACTCTAAGCAAGGTGAAAAGACAACCCTCAGAATGGGAGAAAATAATAGCAAATGAAACAACTGACAACCAGAAAAACAAACAACCCAATCAAAAAGTGGGAAAAAGATCTAAACAGACATCTCTCCAAAGAAGACATACAGATGACTAATAAACACATGGAAAAATGTTCAATGTTGCTCATTATTAGAGAAATGAAAATCAAAATTACAATGAGATATCACTTTACACCAGTCAGAATGGCCATCATCAAAAAGTCTACAAACAATAAATCCTGGAGTGGATGTGGAGAAAAGGGAACGCTCTTGCACTGTTGATGGGAATGTAAATTGATACAACTGTTATGGAAGATGGTAAGGAGATTCCTTCAGTTCATTTCAGTCCCTCAGTCCCTCTTTGCGACCCCATGAATCACAGCACGCCAGGCCTCCCTGTCCATCACCAACTCCCAGAGATCACTCAAACTCACCTCCATCGAGTCGGTGATGCCATCCAGCCATCTCATTCTCTGTTGTCCCCGTCTCCTCCCGCCCCAAATCCCCCCTAGCATCAGACTCTTTTCCAGTGAGACAACTCGTTGCATGAGGTGGCCAAAGTATTGGAGTTTCAGCTTTAGCATCAGTCCTTCCAATGAACATCCAGGATTGATCTCCTTTAGAATGGACTGGTTGGACCTCCTTGCAGTACAAGGGACTCTCAAGAGTCTTCTCCAGCACCACAGTTCAAAAGCATCAATTCTTCCGCCATCAGCTTTCTTCACAGTCCAACTCTCACATCCATACATGACCACTGGAAAAACCATAGCCTTGACTAGATGGACCTTGGTTGGCAAAGTGATGTCTCTGCTTTTTAATATGCTGTCTAGATTGGTCATAAATTTCCTTCCAAGGAGTAAGCGTCTTTTAATTTCATGGCTGCAATGATCATCTGCAGTGATTTTGGAGCCCCCAAAAATGAAGTCTGACACTGTTTTCACTGTTTCCCCATCTATTTCCCATGAAGTAATGGGACCAGATGCCATGATCTTAGTTTTCTGAATGTTGAGCTTCAAGCCAACCTTTTCACTCTCCTCTTTCACTTTCAACAAGAGGCTTTTGAGTTCCTCTTCACTTTCTGCCATAAGGGTGGTGTCATCTGCATATCTGAGGTTATTGATATTTCACCTGGCAATCTTGATTCCAGCTGGTGCTTCTTCCAGCCCAGCATTCCTCATGATGTACTCTGCATATCAGTTAAATAAGCAAGGTGACAATATACAACCTTGACATATTCCTTTTCCTATTTGGAACCAGTCTGTTGTTCCATGTCCAGTTCTAACTGTTGCTTCCTGACCTGCATACAGGTTTCTCAAGAGGCAGGTCAGGTGGTCTGGTATTCCCATCTCTTTCAGAATTTTTCACAGTTTGTTGTGATCCACACAGTCAAAGGCTTTGGCATAGTCAATGAAGCAGAAATAGATGTTTTTTTGGAACTCTCTTGCTTTCTCCATGATCCAGTGGATGTTGGCAATTTGATCTCTGGTGCCTCTGCCTTTTCTAAAACCTGCTTGAACATCTGGAAGTTCACAGTTCACGTATTGCTGAAGCCTGGCTTGGAGAATTTTGAGCATGACTTTACTAGTGTGTGAGATGAATACAGTTGTAGGGTAGTTTGAGCATTCTTTGGCATTGCCTTTCTTTGGAATTGGAATGAAGACTGACCTTTTCCAGTCCTGTGGCCACTGTTGAGTTTTCCAAATTTGCTGGCATATTGAATGCAGCCCTTTCACAGCATCCTCTTTTAGGATTTGAAATAGCTCAACTGGAATTCCATCACCTCCACTAGCTTTATTCGTAGTGATGCTCTCTAAGGCCCACTTGACTTCACATTCCAAGATGTCTGGCTCCAGGTGAGTGATCACGCCATCATGATTATCTTCGTTGTGAAGATCTATTCTGTACAGTTCTTCTGTGTATTCTTGCCACCTCTTCTTAATATCTTCTGCTTCTGTTATGTCCATACCATATCTGTCCTTTATTGAGCCCATCTTTGCATGAAATCTTGATATCTCTAATTTTCTTGAAGAGATCTCTTGTTTTTCCTATTCTGTTGTTTTCCTCTATTTCTTTGCATTGATTGCTGAGGAAGGCTTTCTTATCTCTCCTTGCTGTTCTTTGGAACTCTGCATTCAGATGCTTATATCTTTCCTTTTCTCCTTTGCTTTTCGCTTCTCTTCTTTTCACAGCTATTTGTAAGGCCTCCTCAGACAGCCATTTTGCTTTTTTGCATTTCTTTTCCATGGGGATGGTCTTGGTCCCTGTCTCCTGTACAATGTCACGAACCTCTGTCAAGAGTTTATCAGGCACTCTCTCAGATCTAGTCCCTTAAATCTATTTCTTACTTCCACTGTATAATCATAAGGGATTTGATTTAGGTCATATCTGAGTGGTCTAGTGGTTTTCCCTACTTTCTTCAATTTAAGTCTGAATTTGGCAATAAGGAGTTCATGATCTGAGCCACAGTCAGCTCCTGGTCTTGTTTTTGCTAACTGTATAGAGCTTCTCCATCTTTGGCTGCAAAGAATATAATCAATCTGATTTCAGTGTTGACCATCTGGTGATGTCCATATGTAGAGTCTGAATAAAACCACCAAATGACCCAGAAATCCCATTCCTAGGCATATACCCTGAGGAAAACAAAATTGAAAAAGACACATGTATCCCATTGTTCATTGCAGCACTATTTACAATAGCTAGAGCAAGGAAGCAAAGTAGATGACTATGACAGATGAATGGATAAAGAAGATTTGGTGCATATACACAAGGGAATATTACTCAGTCATAAAAAGGAAAGCATTTGAGTCAGTTCTGATGAGGTGGATGAACCTAGAACCTATTATACAGAGTGAAGTGAGTCAGAAAGAGAAAGATAAATATCATATTCTAATGCATATAAACAGAATCTAGAAAAATGGTACTGAAGAATTTATTTTCAAGGCAGCAATGGAGAAACAGACATAGAGAATAGACTTATGGACACGGGGAGAGGGGAGGAGAGGGTGAGATGTATGGAAAGAGTAACATGGAACTTACATGACCATATGTGAAATAGATAGCCAATGGGAATTTGCTCTATGGCTCAGGAAACTCAAACAGGGTCTCTGTTTCAATCTAGAGGGGTGGGATATGGGAGGGGGGTTCAAAAGGGAGGGGAAATATGTATAGCTATGGCTGACTCATGTTGGGGTTTGACAGAAAACAACAAAATTCTGTAAAGCAATTATCTTTCAATAAAAAAAATAAATTAAAAAAACCACAACCACTCTTCTGCCACTCTGATCTATTTAAATAATTTTTGTCTTTATTCACTACTTGCCAGTCTTTGTTGGTAAGTATACCAGTACTTACACAGTTTCAAGAATAGTTTATGTACACATAGAATTTTTTCTATTTTTAATTTATTTTTCATTTAATTAATTTATTTTTTGGCCATGCCTTTTTTTTTATTGGAGGCTAATTATTTTACAATATTACATTGGTTGGTTTTGCCATACATTGACTTCTTGGCCACGCCTTAAAGCATGTAAGCTTTTAGTTCCCTGACCAGGCATCAAACCCATGCCCTCTACATTGGGAGCATGAAGTCTTAACCACTGGACCACCAGGGAAGTCCCTATTTTTTATTTATGATTATAATTTGAGTTGTTCATGTTGCCATTGTTCTTTAGTATTAAAGTTCCTGAAGTAGGCATACAATAATTAATATCACATCATCCCTATTGTTGAACATTTTTAACTCTTCCCAAATTTTTTCTCTTTTTTCTTGAATAAATTCTAAGTGATGTGATTTCAGGATTAAAGGCTATGAGCAAGATGATCTCTCCTGTGTGTGCTCAGTTGCTCAGTCATGTCAGACTCTTTGAGCCCCCATGGACTGTAGCCTGCCAGGCTCCTCTGTCCATGGGTATTCTCCAGGCAAGAGTACTGGAGTTGGTTGCCATGACCTCTTCCAGGGGATCTTCCTAACCCAGGGGTCAAACCCAGGTCTCCCACATTGCAGGTAGATTCTTTACCAACCATCTGAGCCACCAGGGATTCCTAATACACCATAATAAACTGTCTTTTCCAGTTTGCTATATTTTCTTTTACAAAGTGAAATGGGGAAGAGAAGTACTCTGAGGAGAAAAACTCTGAATTTAATAGGCTTGTAACTAAAGAACTGAACGCATTTGTAGAAGGCACAGTGTTTTCAGAGATCACACAGCAAGTGAAAAGGAATGAGTATGACTTGGTTACTGTTGTAGGTAAAACTATTGCCATATGTTAATGGATAGTAAGGAGTTTCTCAAAGGATTTGCTGGTCTGAACTGCTTGTGAGCATGGAAACCTTCCTCTCCAATCTCCTTTTTCCCATGTCAGGGTCTAGTTTACAACAAGAGGTCCCAAAGAGCAAAAATGTTATTTCCTGTGGGATTTTTAAAACCCTATTGTCTTTAATTGCATTTTGTAAAGCACCTTTTTAAGTGCCTGGAAAAAAGAACTGGGAAGAACAATTTGCTCATAAGCAGCAAACTCAATCTTAAATCATTTGGAGGAGAATAAACTGATTTGGGGAAAATATGTTTTTAGACATAAGCTTTTTAAATCTAATGTTCATTATGAATGTGATTGATATACTTCTTCATATATAACCAAGAAGGTTTTGTACAACTATAGACTCTATTTGCATGACTGATATAAGACTGTTGCAAGTGGTGAAAGGGGTTATGTATTTAATAGATTTGGGATATCTTTTGTGGATCTCATTACAGGAGGAAAACAGTTTGAAAACTACAGATTTGAATTGAGATGTCAGATAATTCACAATCATGAATTAAGCTGCCACCCCAAGCAGAGCCAACGATATTAAATTACAGTGTCAATAACATTGTGAAATACTCTGCTTTCCAAATACCTAAGTAAATTCAACCCTGAGAAAGATGGTCATAAGTGTTTGTTGAGCACCCAGTATGAACTTAGCAACTGTGTCAGGCACCCTTGGGGATATTAATAACACTGAAGAAAGAAGATGACAAAAAATAGGAGACATGAGTTCTAGTTCTGGCTATGCATGCCATGAGCAAGTCAGTTCCTCTTTGGGTCCTAATTTCCTCATTTGGAAAATGAGAAGCTTGGAGTGGATTCAGAATGACAAATAGGTTTTATCTCGGGCATAAGCTCCTCTGAACTTATAGTGGTGGCCTGGAGTGCTATGTTGAAATGATTGTTAAGACAACATCAGACTCAGCAGCAAAGAGTGCTGTTGATTGATTAGCTATGTCTGTGTAGGTTCACACAGAAGTACGGTTACTTGTGCTACTACTTATTGACCCTGGTCTCAAGAGCTCTCCAGCTCTGCTACTCTTTGATGTTAATGAAGATAAGATTTGTACCCTAAGTAACTTAAAATCTGCTTGAGGAAATAAGACCAACCACCAGAAATTAAATAAATTGAATAAATCAAGGTGGAAAAATTATAAGGGCTAATTTGTGTGGTACAAATGATAAATGTCAAAACTGAGAGAATACAAAGATCAATTTATTAATTCAACCTCGGGTTGCTGTTGTTTAGTTGTTAAGTCATGTCTGACTCTTTGTGATCCTATGGACTATAGCCTGTCAGGCTCCTCTGCTTGTGGGATTGTTTAGGCAAGAATATTGGAGTGGGTTGCCATTTCCTTCTCCAGACTTGGGTAATCAGGGATATTTTCTTGGAGGAAAGAGGACTTGAATTGAGTCTTAAAGAACTGGGCAAGATAATAATAATATAAACACCAAAAAAGATGATATATTTTTTATTATAGCACTTTAGAATTTACACATCATCTTGGAATACATTATCAAATTTTGAGAAAATTTTAGAGTTTTCACAACCATTGTAACATTTAATCTTCACAATAACACTAAAAGTAGGTATCATTCAGTTCAGTTCAGTTCAGTCGCTCAGTCGTGTCCGACTCTCTGCGACCCCATGAATCACAGCACGCCAGGCCTCCCTGTCCATCACCAACTCCCGGAGTTCACTCAAACTCATGTCCACAGAGTCAGTGATGCCATCCAGCCATCTAATTCTCGGTCGTCCCCTTCTCCTCCCGCCCCCAACCCTTCCCAGCATCAGAGTCTTTTCGCCACATCTTAAAAACGAGGAGCAAGAGATTTAGTAAAGTAACTTTTTCAAGAAATGTCACAACATTAATAAGGGGCATAGTTGGAAACAGACCTACAGTTCAGAACTAGACTAAGGTGAGTGTATTGATTAGGGCTGAGCTTTACAATAAGTTCCCATTAACTTTAGGAAAAGACTGGTATATAACTACGGTAACGAGAAGTCACAAAAACTGGTATTAAACCTGTTTCGTTGATCAACAACTTGCCGCACTGAACACACTTCTAAAACCAACCAATCAGTATCAACCCTCACTTCTGGAGGCTAGCCAGTCAGAGACGGACTCACTTCTGTAAGCCTGCCTCTGAGTGACTACCAGTCAACAACTATCTCAGCTGTATCAGCCAGCGGCTGCAGAGAACATCATCAGTTTTGCCTCAAAAAGTCCTCCAATCCCTGACCTCCATGCTTTCCCCAACACCCCTAAAAGATATTACCAGTCTTCTCTGCTCAAAATGGTTATGCTTGACCAACGCAGCCCTCTACCTATAATGGGCAATAATCTCACTTTTATTTTTCATTTCAGATATTGAGTGGTGGTCTCATCACTTGTTGACAGGTCCAGTCATGAAAATAAAACCGCTTTGGGTATTTCAAACTAAGATAAGAAAATATAAAAAGAAAAAAAAGAAAATATAGTGAATTGCTTCCACAGGGTGAGAAGGACTGTCTGCAAGAAAAAAAAAAAAAGTTCAGGTGACCCAGAGATGAATAACTCTAAATGAGGTACAATCTTCTAAAACATGGCTATAGGAAAGTAGGCAACTCATGCCAAGCCTTCTTCCAGGCACTGGAATACAGAAAGGAACAAGAAAGAGAGGTCCTGGATCCAGGGGATTGGAGACAGACAGTAAATGAATTTTTAAAAATAGCAGATGAAACCTCCCTTATGGCAGAAAATGAAGAAGAACTAAAGAGCCTCTTGATGAAAGTGAAAGAGGAGAGTGAAAATGTTGGCTTAAAGCTCAACATTCAGAAAACTAAGATCATGGCATCTGGTCCCATCACTTCATGGGAAACAGATGGGAAAACAGTGGAAACAGTGTCAGACGTTATTTTGGGGGGGCTCCAAAATCACTGCAGATGATGATTTCAACCATGAAA
This sequence comes from Moschus berezovskii, assembly GCF_049115385.1. Lineage (NCBI taxonomy): Eukaryota > Metazoa > Chordata > Mammalia > Artiodactyla > Moschidae > Moschus > Moschus berezovskii. The sequence goes on from NC_142468.1 coordinate 56,205,885, forward strand.
TTAAAAGACGCTTACTCCTTGGAAGGAAAGTTATGACCAACCTAGACAGTGTATTAAAAAGCAGAGACATTACTTTCCCAACAAAAGTCTGTCTAGTCAAGGCTATGGTTTTTCCCGTGGTCATGTATGGATGTGAGAGTTGGACTGTGAAGAAAGCTGAGCACCAAAGAATTGATGCTTTGAACTGTGGTGTTGGAGAAGACTCTTGAGAGTCCCTTGGACTGCAAGGAGATCCAACCAGTCCATTCTAAAGGAGATCAGTCCTGGGTGTTCATTGGAAGGACTGATGCTAAAGCTGAAACTCCAATACTTTGGCCACCTCATGCGACGAGTTGACTCACTGGAAAAGACCCTGATGCTGAGAGGGATTGGGGGCAGGAGGAGAAGGGGACGACAGAGGATGAGATGGCTGGATGGCATCACTGACTCGATGGACATGAGTTTGCGTAAACTCTGGGAGTTGGTGATGGACAGGGGGCCTGGCATGCTGCGATTCATGGGGTCGCAAAGAGTTGGATAACTGAGCGACTGAATTGAACTGAAACAAGTTATGGGAAGTAATGTGAAATGACGCAAGAGTGATGTGATAGACTGGCGACAGGGAAGCCCTGTCTCAGGTGACGGTGATGATATGGAGACTGAGGTAGGCCAACCGTGGTAGGCCTGGGGGCAGGGCATCTTGGACTGAGGGAAGAGCCCCTGCAACCGCCATGACCACCCATCCTAGAAGGAGGGGTACCCTTATAATGCTGTCATCAGCACCTTAATATTGTCCTTCTGGTCAAATTGTTCACTCCAGAACATCAAAATCTCACTGAGATAAGCATTTGCAATTCTTTTGTGGATTTTTTTTTTCCTTTTTATTTAAAGTTGGAAACAGGATAAAGCCCAGGAAGGGTTTATGACTCTGGCTGACTGATTAACCAACTGTTTTTCTCATAAGATACCATAAAAAAGAAGAGAATGCAAAAAAAAAAAAAAAATCCTGGGGAGGAAAATACAGAACAGATGGTGATGTTTATCACTTCATTAACCTTTGCATATGTGAGAAATGCTTGCGAAATTTCTAGGAACTTGGCATAGCCAGAAGAATATAGATATTTATGTAAGCTAATTACTGGTAATAACAGCATCAATAAGCCTAATCACACCTGAGGTGGTTGAGCTGGAAACAGAAAACCCAGCTTATCACATACTTATAAACCTGTCACTTATGGTAACCAGAGCTTAAAAAAGAAGCAAGGGAGGAGGGTTTTCAGAGAGTAGCTCCTGCTACTATTTCTCAGCAGTGGAACTATATTGAAATAATTGTGAAATACTTCATTAGGCGGGCATGATGAGAGTGAAAGACTGAAGAAGGGTGAGATTATAAATCAGAGATGGTTCCTCTTCCGGTTCTGCTCTAACCAGACCAGAGACTCATCTGGGCGCTGTCTCCCTAATATATGTAAAGGGAGCATTGGACCAGAGTGGTGGTTTCTAAATGGACTTTTTCAAATGAAATTTTATGAAGAGACTCTGCAAATGAAATCTTACAGAGAGATCTAACGTCAATGCTCATTTTAAAGGTGAAGTTGCTCTGGTTGATGAAGAGGTGAAGGACCAAAAAACCCATTCATTTATTCATACACTAATTCAACAAATATTTTTTTGAAATCCTATTATGTGTCAGGCAGTGTTCTAACTGCCTGGAAAACATCAGTGAGCAAAACAGATAAATATCCCTGCCCTTATGAAACTTCCTTCTTAGCGAGAGGGTAGATAAACAATAAACAGAGTAAATCAATATATAGTAAATATATGTAGTGTGTTGGTAAATCATGGTGAAACAATGGTATAAATAAAAGGTGATAAATAAAACAGGAAAAAGAAAAGTAAACTAGAGGAAGGAGAATCCAGAGTGCCCAGCTGATGTGAGGAAAATTGCAATAGAGAAGGAAGTCAGAGATGTTCTCATAGAGAAAGTGAGGTTTGAACAAATATTTGAGAAGGGAGTGAGGAAACCACCAAGTAGGTGTCTGGGAGAAGAGCACCCAGGAGAGAGAGTAGCCTGAGCAAAGGCTCTGCATGGAAGCACACCCGCACAGTAGAGCAACAGCAAAGACACCAGGGTGGCAGGAAGGCAGTGAGCGAGGAGGAGAAGAACGGGAGAAGAGATTGGAGAGGTAAAGGGGGGCTAGACTGTGCAAGGCCTAGAAGAGTCTGGCCAGGAATCTGGCCTTTATGTTGAGTGAAATGGGGAAACCGCTGTAGGGTTTTGAGTCAAGGAGTTGCCTAACGTGACTTCTGTTTTAACAGACTCACTGTAGCTGCTGCATTGAAACTAAACTAGATGGCAGTGAGGATGAAAGCACAGACATGAATTCAGGGCAGAAGCACTAGAGAGAGTGAGAAATATGTCCAGGATCTGGACATAGTTTCAAGCCCTACCTCTCAGCCTCCTTTTCACTCCCATAACTGCTTCCAGCATCCTCCTGAAATCCCTCGGACTTCAAGAGTACACTTTGCAAATCCATGGCCATTCTGACCTGCTGGTTTCCCTACTGGCTCTGGTCCCCATCTCCAGTAGAGCCAGAGCACTAATCGCTAATGTTTAAAGGAGCTGCCTACGAGATGATATGAAACACTGGACCTAACTTTTCCTCCAAGCTAAACATTTAAATTTGGATAATGAGAAATACTTTGGCTTCTAAGTCATCATCAGAGTCTACCTCAAGCCTCCACACCATTAGTTCTGGCTTGGAGAATAACCTCATGTGCCTTGCTGCAGGCAAGAGCTCCAGTGAGGGCCTCCAGCATGCAGTGGGCTTTCATGTGCAGGTTCCATCCATCCTTCCTGCTCCTCTGAGGACAGAAAGGGAACAGCATGCCCTTGGCACCACAACCCCCAGATCCCTCTACAAACTGCTTCTGTGCTTTCTGCACTGTCATATTGGTGATAACTCCATGTATTACACACAGCAAGGTCTCAAAGGAAACATGTTGTGTTGATTCAAATCCATACCAGTAGTTCTACATAAAAACTACTTTACAGGACTTCCCTGGTAGTTCAGTGGCTAAGACTGCTGCTGCTGCTGCTAAGTCACTTCAGTAGTATCCGACTCTGTGTGACCCCATAGACGGCAGCCCACCAGGCTTCCCCGTCCCTGGGATTCTCCAGGCAAGAACACTGGAGTGGGTTGCCATTTCCTTCTCCAATGTGTGAAAGTAAAAAGTGAAAGTGAAGTTGCTCAGTCGTGTCTGACTCGAAGTGGCCCCATGAACTGCAGCCTACCAGGCTCCTCCATCCATGGGACTTTCCGGGCAAGAGTACTGGAGTGGGTTGCCATTGCCTTTTCCAAGTGGCTAAGACTATGTACTCCCAATTCAGGGCCTTGGGTTCAATCACTGGTCAGGGAACTAGATCCTACTTGCCACAACTAAGAGTTTACATGTTGCAACTAAGACCTGGTACAGCCAAATAAATCAATTAGTCAAATAGTTAAAAGCAAAATCCCCCACTATATTATAAGCAGCAAAATCAGAGTCATAAAGAAAGATGGATTTTTGGTTTTGTCCACTTGAGTTGAACCTGATAGACAGTTGCTTGTGATTTTATTTGAGGGGAACATAGGGCCCACCTGGCTAAATTATTTACCCCATAGGCTTCTGTTATTTCTACAATTATCCCAATTTAAGCCAGGATGATAAATAGAATTTATTTCAAATATCAAATGTGATCAATTAGGAAAGTCTATCTGGAGCAATGTGTTGAAAAAGATAGAGAAACAACATCCGGGTTCAGCAACATAGAAAAGAAAAACTGTAATTGGTCAATAATGTCCCATGAATGTGGTAATAAGGTATTGTCACACATTTTATTCCTATTTTAAACCTTTTTTTTATACTCAAAAGCCCTATATTTACAAGGTACCAGTTAAAATACAAAGACAGAGAAACTTATCAGTAATTAGGCCAGATGAATATCCATTCAAATGTTAATTTTAAGGGGGTAAACTCCATTTTTAAAGTATATATCTGGTGGCACTAGGGGTAAAGAACTTGCCTGCCAATGTAGGAGACATAAGAGATGTGGGTTCAGTCCCTGGGTTGGGAAGATCCCTTGGAGGAGGGCATGGAAACCCATTCCTGTATTTTTGCCTAGAGAATCCCATGGACAGAGGAGCCTGGCAGGCTATAGTCCAGAGGGTGGCACAGAGTTGGACAAGGCTGAAGCAACTTAGCTAACATGCACACATGCATCTGAATCTTTAAATTGGATATAGCCTGGTCCAAATCTGTTTGATTAGGAAGTAACTGTTGAATGAAAATCTGGTAACATTCAACCCAGCCATTTTGTCCATTGCCTTTTGACATCATTTCTTTCATGGAAGTTATTTTTTGAGCACCAAATGTTTTCAGGCACAGTTTAGGTACTTGCCACGTATTATCTCAAATTCTCACCGCAACCCACCCGTTATATCTGTCTTACATAGAAGACTGGATTGTCACACAGGTACAGGTAGAAGATTCAGGTTCTGAATCCACCTCCAATGTTTTGTTCTTTCTTTCAAATTTGAAATTGGCGCTTTAAGCTCATGCACATAATTTGCAAAGATAAATTACCTCCTAATGGATGTCACTAGCTGACAAATAATGAAGTTGTTCATCTCCAAGATGACTCTAGTAACGTAAGCCTGGTGATCTTTGTGATTTCACTAAGTAAAGCCCCAAGGGCTATTAACCCTGATTCAATAAATGCTGAAGCCCTTACCCAACGCTTTGTTTGCATCTCTTCAATAAAATGAAAATGTCAGCTGGATGTGACGCGCCTCATTCTGCTGGTGATATTTTGAAAGAGACGACTGTTTTCTCAGAGCTCATATTTCCTCTCCAGTTCCCTCCCTTCCCTGGTCCTCCCAAAGCCACCACCTGTTGGATGGTTGCTGGGAAGAAGGTCAGGCTTTCAAATGCTGAGCCAGGACTGGGGAACTTCCCAGAAAGTGTGTCTGATTTTCAGGTCTTCTGATTTTATAGGGCAGAAACATAAGCCTGGTGGCTCAAACAGTAAAGAATCTGCCTGCATGACACCTAGGTCTGATCCCTGGGTCAGAAAGATCCCCTGGAGAAGGAAATGGCTTCCCACTCCAGTATGCTTGCCTGGGAAATCCCATGGATAGAGGAGCCTGGCAAGCTGCAGTCCATGGGGTCACAAAGAGTTGGACACAACTGAGCGACTAACACAACAACATTTAATGTAGGTTTCAATGTCACAGATAATGTGAATATAGGGCATGAAAAGCAAAATTCCAAATGAGCATTTTGCCTTGAAAGTGAAAGTCCTTCAGTTGTGTCCAGCTCTTTTTGACCCCATGGACTATATGGTCCATGGCATTCACCAGGCCAGAATACTGGAGTGGGTAGCCATTCCCTTCTCCAGGGGATTTTCCCAACCCAGGGATTGAACTCAGGTCTCCCACAATGCAGGCAGATTCTTTATCAGCTGAGCCACAAGGAAGGCCGAGCATACTGGAGTGGGTAGCCTATCCCTTCTCCAGAGGATCTTCCCTACCCAGGAATCTAACTAGGGTCTCCTGCATTTCAGGTGGATTCTTTACCAATTGAGCTATTAGAGAAGCCCATTTTTTTTCTTTATGCATCTTTAATAATGCTTATGAGACAGGACACTGAGACAAAAAATTGCAGTCTTCACCCACAGGCATTTAATCCATAAGTACCTACTTGGTGTTCCTCCACACACACTGTGTGATGTATCATCAGCCTCAAGGGACTCAGGGTTCACAGACCTTAAACTCTACCCAGAGAGGCAACATGGACATCAAAAACATTTGGAGAACATTCGGATGATAACAACAAACACTTACATACTTAGAGACAGATCCTTCTCTAAATGACTTACATATATTATCATGTCAATGCATACAACAACGTCAAGAGCGAGGTACTATATTTTTATCTCCATTTTACAAATGAGGAAACTAAAGCTGAGGTCACTAGAAGAGGTCAAGCTAGAATCTGAACCCTGCCCCTTATGTTAACCACTTGGAGAAGTGGTTGTAAGGGTAAATAAAGCTGAGATAATAGGGAGTTTAATATCATCTCTGTAATGCAGGAGGGCTTCAAGGAGGAGGCATGAATTCCTGTGTCTGCATCTCTCATATTAGAATCTTAGAAACCTCACTGAGGCTGTGGGGTGCAACTTCCTAACTTCGAATGTTAGCTCTGTCTCTAGAAAAATATAGTCTTGGACACATTTCTTAACTTTTCTGTGTCTGTTTTCTCAACTTTAAACTAGAGGCAGTATTTCTGCTAGGCTGTAATAATTCTGGAGTGGTTGTAAGAACAGAATAAGACACTGGGACTACAGGGCTTAGCACAGCTTAAACAAACAAACTCAGTAAGTATTCACTGTTACTCCTATTACTATTATTGTTTACAGTTAGGAACAAGGTTGAGATAATGATTGCTATATGCTAGCAATAAGGGTGCACAGGGTATTGTCAAGCAGGATGGGAACTTGGATCATCAAAAGATACTTAACCACAGCAACCCGTCTATGGTTCTGTCTCTCTCACTCCATCTCCAGTTCTCCTACAGTGATCAGGTTTCTTCCATGGAGTGGAGAAAATCATGGATGGAGACCATGGCTGCCAACATCTCCAGCATATATTAAACTAGACTAATAACTTCAGAGGAAAGAAGAGCAACACCATTCCCAGGGAAGCCTCTGACTGGCATAGCCTAGTCATAGGATGCTCCCTGGACCAATCACCATGGCCAAGGAAGGGTACCACTGTTGGTAGTGGGACCAAAACCTCATGGAGTGATAGATGGCCAGTTCCTCCAAGGAAGGGGGGGATATCCCAGGAGAGAGAGCACAGGGATGCCAGGGGAAAACAACAGATGTTCGTCCTCCAATACCCACCCCTAGTACATAAAAATAGGCTTACTTTGTTACACATGGGAATATAACTTTATTAATAACCAAATACCATTATTTCTTCTGAAGGGAAAATTACTATGTTTATCAACTTGGAAATTTGAAACCACCAGCAACAAAAAGTAAAAAAGCTATTTTGTCAATTCAAAACAAACTTTAAAATGTGAATCATATCACTGATAATTTTATAAATTCATTTTTATTCTGCTTTTTTGTTGTTTAGTTGCCAATAAGGGTGAAACTATTATAGCCAACTCTTTGCAACCCTGTAGCCTGCAGACTCCTCTGGCCATGGGATTTCCCAGGCAAGAATACTGGAGTGGGTTGCCATTTTCTTCTCCAGGGGATCTTCCCATCCCAGGGATCTAACCTGCATCTCCTGCATTGGCGGGCAGATTCTTTACCACTGAGCCACCTGGGGAGCACTTTTAATTCTAAGTTGTGGTAACTTGTTAAATTTTCTTTTCCTCCGGAGTTCCTTAAAGAGTTTTAATTTGGGAAGAGAGAAGCTATTCTGCTAGTAATGCAAGTTGTCAAAAACAAGACTTGTGAAGAATATGCTCCCAAAAACCTTGCCCTCATTTCATGGTATGTATTGGAGAAGGCAGCGGCACCCCACTCCAGTACTCTTGCCTGGAAAATCCCATGGATGGAGGAGCCTGGTAGGCTGCAGTCCGTGGGGTCGCTAAGGGTCGGACACGACTGAGCGACTTCACTTTCACTTTCACACATTGGAGAAGGAAATGGCAACCCACTCCAGTGTTCCTGCCTGGAGAATCCCAGGGACGGGGGAGCCTGGTGGGCTGCCGTCTATGGGGTCGCACAGAGTCGGACACGACTGAAGTGACTTAGCAGCAGCAGCAGCAATGCTATGGTAGCACATTTACAGAAAATTTCAGTTTCTCTTTTTGATGATGTTGAGCGAATGATAATGATGTGCAAGTTATTTGAAATACATCTCTTGTATCTTTTGTCAAATTTGTATTGCCTGATTCAATACATTTTTCTTGAAGTTATATTATTTTTCTCACGAATTTAAATAACATCATTTAGGGCCTGGAATGTGAACAAGTCAGTACTGTTCTAGTCCTTGAACTCTTATAACTTGCTGAGTGGTCCTTTGACTTTATTAGTGCAGTTTAATCATGAGAACAGAATTGAAGTGCTCCTAAAGGAAAATATGATTTTTGTATTTATGTCAAAGAACTAATTAAAGGCATATAATTTTTTTAGCTTGCAGTTTTTCCCTGGGAACGTCACATCCAATGTGCATTGTCAGCTGAAAAACAAAAGCAGCTCACCAGAAATCACTAGAAAAAAAATGCTCAGCTGACTCTAAAAAGTGACTCTGCCAACTGGCCTCAAGATAAAATTGAATCTCTTACAAGTCAAAAGGTTACAGTTTCCAGCAAGATGCAGATTCCAAAGCAATCATGTTTATGTAGGAGAAAGTCATGTACGCCCCAATTTTTAAAATGTCTAAGGTATTGATTCTTTCTCCCAGTCCTCATATCTCACACAATTACTATGATATTGGTAGGAGACCAGTTGAATTCCTATTGGAAAACCATCTGAAATAAACTTCAGCAAGTTATCTATCTCAAGTTACTAATCCAAAAGCAGCAGCCAGGCAAATACACAGCACACTTTCTTTTCACAAACTTAAATTATGAGTTCCTCAAGAGACCCTGTCTTAATAATCCCTTTTATATTTCCCTCTCAGGGCTGAGCACAGAGCCTTACACGTAGTAGGAGATTAATAGGCGTTTGCTGAGTTAATTCAGAGTCAGAATGATTACAATCAGCAGTGACCAGGAGGGAGCCATGGCCTGATTCATACAGAATGAAAAATCCAGGGCTGCCCAAAGGTTTGAGCCGACTGAGTACTGAGGGTGGGGGAGGGGAACATTCACACTGTAGACAGTACAGATCTGTGGATTTATTACAACAAAATCAGCATATTATGGCATTTTCCTACTGAAGCATCTTGAGGGTGTCTTTTAGTACTTTAGGAGTTTGAGTGAACTCCGGGAGTTGGTGATGGACAGGGAGGCCTGGCGTGCTGTGATTCATGGGGTCGCAAAGAGTTGGACACGACTGAGCGACTGAACTGAACTGAACTGAGGATGGCATCACCATCACCATCACGTGGGCTAGCAAGGGCCTGGACAGAGGAATTGATGAATCAGCATTCAACCCTCCAGAGATCTTGAATCTTTCAATCACTGGAAGTGGGAGGAGCAGCAAGAGGAATCCTGCTGAATAAGCTATTATGTTCATGGTAAAAGTTTAGGAGTTAAGACGTATCCTCTGATGGGGTATGGGATAGAAACCTCTCCTTCTCCCTTTCCCTGGCTCCCATTCCAGTTGGTGGATTATACGCTGCTTGCCCTATGTGCAGTTCCACACACAGCAGCTGGGCCATGTTCCAGGAAAGCCACATCAGCCATGCACTGAGCAAAGGCCTCAGCCCAGCCCCTGTGGTCACCCCCACATCGGAGTTGGGAGGGGAGACAAGCTCTTGATAGAACAGCTGGGGAAGAGTCAGATAAGCTCATTTCATGACTTAAGCAGTGGTTCTTAATGGGATGATATCATATCTCAGGAGGTATTTTGGTAATTTGAAGAAGGGATTTTGGTCAGCACAGTGACATAGGAACACTGTCCACCTGTGGTGGATATACTGGGAATCCTAAGTGGCCTTCAATTTGATAGTTTCAGATAAGGAAGAATTTGTCCAAGTCTGGAATGACTATTAAATGTTCCTGCAGGTATCCACATAATGGGAAAAACCTCTTTATCATTACTTGAGCCTGGGGTTTCCTAGGTGGCTCAGTGGGTAAAGAATCCGCCTGCAATGCAGGAGACACAGGAGACATGGGTTCGATTCCTAGGTTCGGAAGATCCCAGGATCTCCCAACCTGGGAGGAGGAAATGGCTACCCACTCCAGTATATTTGCCTGAAAAATCCATGGACAGAGGAGCCTGGTCCATGGAGTCGCAAAAATCAGACATGACTGAGCAACTAAGCATGCACAGAACCTACCCCTATTTTTACATGTAACTTAGAGTCAGTTTGGATTTATCTTAACAGAAACTGATTTTTTTTTCATGAGTATAAATACTATGGAAATCAGTCATTTGTTTTGTTCAGAAATATATCAAAAGTTGTTCATCACTGTGGAGAATCAGTCCACTTGCTGATTTGGTACTACACACACCTGTGTTAGTCTGTATTTATAACTATCTCATGTAAAAATGTAACTAAAGACATTTGAGACTCCCTTCTGCAGATTCTTAAACAGATTTAGATCCAAATGTGACTAAAATATGCTCAGTCACTCAGTCATGTCCCCATGGACTGTAGTCTACCAGGCTCCTCTGTCCATGGGATTTTCCAGGCAAGATTACTGGAGTGGGTTGCCATTTCTTATTCTGTATTAAAATATGGCTATATGTTAACATATGTTTATATATAAACATCATGAATTTTCTTAGTAAAATTTTTCTTAATATTCACAATTTTGCTATCACTTATTTATAATTTTTTAGAAGTGATAAGAAACCTAGTATTGCAATTAAACATTTAGGATTGCCTGGTTCTTCTCCATCTTACTCTGGAAGAATGATGGTTCTTCTTCCAGTCTATCTTTTACCCTTCATCACCTACTGAAGTATACAGTCCCCAAAGTTGTTCTCGTGCACTAGAGATGGAATGAAAAAAAACTCAACATGTGGCAGGATTTAAAAATAGGAAGTTTTCCATAAAACCCAGTTCCTCCTCAGTTAATCTCATAACAAAACCAACAACTGATACTATATTTATAAGTAAGTCTGAGTCCGTTAGGGAGATGATGTCACTTCCTCTTTTTCTGCGCTATGTTAGTATGTAGTTTATCTTGGCATGTTATCCCTACTTCAACTAAGGTTACTTCCCACTTTCTCTTATCACAGATAAATGACTCGGTTCTGCTAATATATATCCTCATACTAGTTCCTCCTGCAGTGACTTCCCCAGCTACTATTGCTCTTTTATTCTCCCTTATACCTTGTATTTTGGATGATATCTTATATTGTTCTATTCTATTAAAGCCTGACTCATTTGTTAGGTATACATACAACCATCTGATCAATTCACTGTCTTTTAGTGAAGTGGTTCCCTACCATTTAAATGTTGAAATAAATTTTATCATTGTTACGTTTCTTTTGTTTCTCCATTATAGTTGTGGTGGGCTTCCCAGGTGGTGCTAAATGTAAAGAACCCACCTGCCAATGCAGGAGACATAAGAGACGTGGGTTCGATCACTAGGTTGGGAAGATCCCCTGGAGAAGGAAATGGCAACCCACTCTAGTATTCTTACCTGGAGAGTCCCATGGCGAGAGAAGCCTAGTGGGCTACAGTCCATAGGGTCACAAAGAGTCAGACATGACTGAAATGACTTAGCATGCACACATAGTTGTGGTATCGTATTACTTTTATAAAGTTGTGGACTTACCTGGAGTGGTCCAGTGGTTAAGACTCTGTGCTTCCAACACAGGGAGTGAGGGCTCAATTCCTGGTCTGGGAATAAAGATCCCACATGCTGCATGGTGTAGCCAAAAAAAATAAAGTTATAAGTATAGGTAGGTTTTTATTATTTATGAGTTTTATCTCTGGATCCATTTTATTTGCTATAAAATCTAAAGATACCAACTGCCAAGGCCAGGTGAAGAATATACTTTAGCTGGAAACCCCTGAGTATCTTGGATCTTTGTCCTTTTTACAACCAGGCAAGACCTTTATTTGCTGTACCGTCATTAGACAGGAGTTAAGTATATGGCAGTGGAGGTGGTGGGGGAGCACTTCCTTCCTTCCTTCCTTCCTTCCTTCCCCTGCTTAGCAAGGTCCAGCTAGTTCCATGCTCCAGGAGGTGATGGGAGTCTACCATCAAAGGTTCAGACCTGGAGAGCAGTCATGATGCTGCTTTATAGCTAGGTCACCTGAGATCCAGAGCCCACGTTCTCCATCTCACCTGTATGTTGGTAATTTCTCAGACACTTTATTATTTACGCACTCACTCAGCCATACTTATCTTTGGGTAAACACGTAACCGGCTCAGTGGTAAAGGAGCTTCCTGCCAATGCAGTAGATGCAGGAGACTCGGGTTCAATCCCTGGGTCAACAAGATCCCCAGAGTAGGAAGGGGCAACCCACTCCAGTATTCTTGCTGGGGAAATTCAGTGGACAGAGGAGCTGGTGGACTGCAGTCCATGGGGTTTCAAAGAGTTAGATGTGACTGAGCGACTGAACATGTATGCACGCAGACACGTAGCAAGGCGTTCCAGCTGAATATAACTGGGATTCAGAGAATGGTGACTCAGTCAGGGTCTAACCTGGAAGACAGAAATGACACTGAGTACTTAAAATCATGGAGCTTTAAGGCAAGGAATACATTACACAGGAGTTGGGAAAACAAGAAGCCAATAGAAGGAAGTGTTTTAAGAGTAAGAAAGCCCAGGAGAGGCAAACGCACCCTGAGATCTCTTTGCTTGTGTTGGTAAGCATTAAATGAAGATCTGGGAGGAGGAGGAAGAGAGGAGATTAGAGGTAGAGATGGCAGTTTATCAACCCTCCAAATTAAGGATATCTGAGCCAGGGACTGGGAGGCTACTAGGATTTTCCATGACTCAGTACTACCTTCTCAGTAAACAGAGCTGTGATTCAGTCCTGGGTGATTATGTGTGACAGAAATTCCTCCAAGCTGGTCATATAGAGAACACTTTCTCTGGCTTCAGAGTTGATGCCCAGTGTCTTCTATTTTTATCTTCCTTAGATCATTTGAGTCAATTTCAAGGAAACGTAGGCAGCTGGCTATCCATTCTTTTACCTCTATCTTGCCCAGTATTATCCCAGATCTTGTGTGTGCAGGGCAAATTCTCCAACAACCATGTCCAAAGAGTTCAAATCTCTTCTAAACCCAAATTAACAGATTTTTAGAGCACTTTATCCTTTTATCATTTTTTCATTAAAATGCTATGCATAAGGAAAAGAAGGTGAGTCCTAAAGTGAGATATTTGCCATTAGTGTGATGGCAACCAAATGAACAGCTTTATTTTTTTTAATTTTTGAAAATTACAGCTGCAGTATGCTGGATCTCCCATCTTTGTTTCCAGCATGAGAACTCTTAGCTATGGCATAGGAGATTTAGGACCCTGACCAGGAATCAAACCTGGGCTCCTGCACTAGGAGTGTAGAGTCTTAGCCATTGGACCAACAGAGAAGTCCCCAGTGATCAGCTTTAAACCTTAGATTCCTAAGTGCTAAAATAGGAATATTAAAACTTAGCTTGCAAATAAGTTCTGGGAAGGAACTTCCACAATGTCAGGGATGTCAACAAATAGTGGGTGTTATTACCAAAATGAGCTGTGACAGTGCTTAATTTTTATTGAAAGATTTGTGGTAATAAATGAAAACAAATAAAGATGGTAAAGTCATCAATGATGATGGTAAAGTCATCTTAAAAGCAAGAGTCCTCGGACTTCCCTGGTGGTCCAATGGTGAAGACTCCATGCTTCCACTGCAAGGGGTCTAGGTTTGATCCTTGGTTGGGAAACAAAGATCCTGCATCGTCAAATCCAGTAGCTTTCAATTTTTTCTTATGACCCACCATAAGTAACACATTTATATAATAAATATATGAAACTAAGACATACATAGAACACTCCTACTCTTACTACGTGTGAAAGATGCTGAGGTTTTCTATTCTATGGTATCCTATTCCATTTACTAAAAAGAAAAATAAAATAAAAATTCTGGTCATGACTCAGAATGCTTCAAGTGAATGGAAAATTCTAACTCATTAGATTCTTTTATTTTTTTAATGTGTTTAGAAGGAAGTCTGCCTAATTCATTGACGTCAGAGGAAGTGAAGCAGCTATGGACAACTAAAAAGGCAGTTATTGCTCGCCAGGAGCTTAACATGAATGTAAATCCCAACCTTAGCTACACACTCACTTGGTTTTACCACCAGAATACAAGTTCTAAATCATGCTTTACAGCTGCTTGTCATGTAACATTTGGGCAACCTCGGAGGAGTCCCATTGACAGAGACTTGTCTCTGGCTGAGTCATTAAAAAATGGCATATGTCCCAACATCTCTATTTGCATCCATCAAGAGAGGGTTACTGATTTTTCTATTTTAAGCAGTGAAGGATGTGCCTTTGCATTCAAGGAGATTCTGTGCCCTCTAATTGCCAATAGATTTGGTGTGATAAGTATGCACTTAGTGAAGTCACATTATAAAATGAGTTGCTCAAATATTTAATCAGCTGTGCATAAAGCCCAGCCACATGGTTCCTTTGGTATAGCATTCTATCCACCATGGCAAGGAGTTGCTATGGGTTACAGTTCTCCTGTCAAACATGAAAAACCTGGATTTGGGAGATGAGTTCCAGCAATGGCTATCTCTTAGCTGAAGAAAGATTTGCAAGTAAGAAGCTTGGGCCAAGCATGCAAAAGTCTTGGATTTTTATCACACATATTCTTAATGGTTTCCTGGGAATCATCATTTTTTCCCCTCAGCCTCATTCACTCAAAGGGAAGAGCATATATTCTGCATGAAGCATGTGCTGAGACCTTTTATAAAGGTTAAAATAATTTGTCCAAGGATATTTAGTCAGCCAGGGAAAGATCTGAGACTCCAAATCTGGCCAGGCATTGTTGGGGAAAATGCAATATAAGAAAGAGCTTTTGAAGGAGCTTGAAGTCTAGCAGAAGAGAAAGATCCATAAACACATTGACATAGACCAAAAAAAGGGCTCTCATGATCAGAATGAGTCAAGTCACAAGGGAGATCAAATGGGTGAATGACTAATTCTGTCATGAGTTCTTTCTATCTATCTATATATATATGGGGATTCCTGGTGTCCCTGAAGCTTTGAGAAACAAGATTAATAAAAATAACAAGCCAAGCTCCCACCGAATATGAACTTTATTTTTTAATCCTAATATTTGAAATCCTAATATTTCTAAGCCCTGCCTTTTAAGAAGGGTTCTCCCAACTCAAACACTCTATATACTAAATGTTACTCAAAATAAATAGGTCACTGAGTTAAGATTTATGAACCCTTTTGGCTATAAAGAGGTTAGCTTGTCCTGCCCTTGGCTGGGCCCATTATTTATTCTTAAAAGTCTAGAATCTGGATGTCTTCCTCCACTTAAGAGAATCAAACTCAGTCTTTTGCTCATTCTCCTCGGTTCCCTTTTTGGTGTCTTCTTTCCTTTGGTAGTAACCATGACATCCATCAGTCTAACAAAGATGTTAGATAAAAATCTAGCATGTTAGATTGTAATATTTTCCCAAATATTACAAAGGAACAAAAAAGGCTAAATTTAGCCCAGCTGTCTTCCTTTCTCCAAAATAGTTCACACAGTCTTGCAATTACCAGGACACTTTTAATACTTTAACCTAAAACTTTCTTCAGTTCAGTTCAGTTCAGTCACTCAGTTGTGCCCGACTCTTTGTGACCCCATGAATCGCAGCATTCCAGGCCTCCTTGTCTGTCACCAGCTCCCGGAGTTCACCCAAACTCATGTCCATCAAGTCGGTGAGGCCATCCAGCCATCTCATCCTCTGTTGTCCCCTTCTCCTCCTGCCCCCAATCCCTCCCAGCGTCAGGGTCTTTTCCAATGAGTCAACTCTTCGCATGAGGTGGCCAAAGTATTGGAGTTTCAGCCTCAGAATCAGTCCTTCCAGTGAACACCCAGGACTGATCTCCTTTAGGATGGACTGGTTGGACCTCCTTGCAGTCCAAGGGACTCTCAAGAGTCTTCTCCAACACCACAGTTCAAAGCATCAATTCTTCGGCGCTCAGCTTTCTTCACAGTCCGACTCTCACATCCATACGTGACCACGGGAAAAGCCATAGCCTTGACTAGACGGACTTTTGTTGGCAAAGTAATGTCTCTGCTTTTTAATATCCTATCTAGGTTGGTCATAATTTTCCTTCCAAGGAGTAAGCATCTTTTAATTTCATGGCTGCAATCACCATCTGCAGTGATTTTGGAGCCCCAAAAAATAAAGTCAGCCACTGTTTCCACAGTTTCCCTATCTATTTCCCATGAAGTGATGGGACCAGATGTCATGATCTTAGTTTTCTGAATGTTGAGCTTTAAGCCAACTTTTGCACTCTCCTCTTTCACTTTCATCAAGAGGCTCTTTAGTTCCTCTTCACTTTCTGCCATAGGGTGGTGTCATCTGCATATGTGAGGTTATTGGTATTTCTCCCGGCAATCTTGATTCCAGCTTGTGCTTCTTCCAGCCCAGCGTTCCTCATGATGTACTCTGCATATATGTTAAATAAGCAGGGTGACAATATACAACCTTGATGCACTCCTTTTCCTATTTGGAACCGGTCTGATGTTTCATGTCCATGTTTCTTAGGAGGCAGCAAACATCTCGTTCCCAATAGTTTCAACAAAAGACTCACTGAATATCATAAATTCTGACTGAGACTCATGCCCATTCCAGAACAAAAGATGGTGGCCAGGAGGCTTTATATATGGGACAGGTGCTCCAAACTTGGAAAATTCCATGGACAGAGGGGCCTAGCAGGTTACAGTCCATGGGATCACAAAAGAGTTGGACACAACTTAGTGACTAAACAACAACAACCCATTTCACTGTGTATTTCACCAATCAGTTCAGTTCAGTTCAGTTCAGTCGCTCAGTCGTGTCCGACTCTCCGCGACCCCATGAATCACAGCACGCCAGGCCTCCCTGTCCATCACCAACTCCCGGAGTACACTCAAACTCATGTCCACAGAGTCGGTGATGCCATCCAGCCATCTCATTCTCCGTCGTCCCCTTCTCCTCCCGCCCCCAACCTTTCCCAGCATCAGAGTCTTTTCCAGTGAGTCAACTCGTCTCATGAGGTGGCCAAAGTATTGGAGTTTCAGCTTTAGCATCAGTCCCTCCAATGAACATCCAGGATTGATCTCCTTTAGAATGGACTGGTTGGATCTCCTTGCAGTATAAGGGACTCTCAAGAGTCTTCTCCAACACCACAGTTCAAAAGCATCGATTCTTCGGCAATCAGCTTTCTTCACAGTCCAACTCTCACATCCATACATGACCACGGGAAAAACCATTGCCTTGACTAGACGGACCTTGGTCGGCAAAGTAATGTCTCTGCTTTTTAATATACTATCAAGGTTGGTCATAACTTTCCTGCCAAGGAGCAAGCGTCTTTTAATTTCATGGCTGCAATCAGCATCTGCAGTGATTTTGGAGCCCAAAAAAACAAAGTCTGACACTGTTTCCATTGTTTTTCCATCTATTTCCCATGAAGTGATGGGACCAGATGCCATGATCTTTGTTTTCTGAATGTTGAGCTTCAAGCCAACCTTTTCACTCTCCTCTTTCACTTTCATCAAGAGGCTTTTGAGTTCCTCTTCACTTTCTGCCATAAGGGTAGTGTCATCTGCATATCTAAGGTTATTGATATTTCTCCCAGCAATCTTGATTCCAGCTTGTGCTTCTTCCAGCCCAGCGTTCCTCATGATGTACTCTGCATATAAGTTAAATAAGCAAGGTGACAATATACAACCTTGACGTACACCTTTTCCTATTTGGAACCAGTCTGTTGTTCCATGACCGGTTCTAACTGTTGCTTCCTGACCTGCATACAGGTTTCTCAAGAGGCAGGTCAGGTGGTCTGTGATTCCCATCTCTTTCAGAATGTTCCACAGTTTATTGTGATCCACCCAGTCAAAGGCTTTGGCATAGTCAATGAAGCAGAAATAGATGTTTTTCTGGAACTCTCTTGCTTTCTCCATGATCCAGCGGATGTTGGCAATTTGATCTCTGGTGCCTCTGCCTTTTCTAAAACCTGCTTATACGGGGGAATAAAAGACCAAAAATACTGTTACTAGAAACAGGGAGAATAGATGTTGGGCTACCGTAAAACCACTACCATGAAAATACTCAGAAATCGTAGAAGTCTTGGGAAGGGCACTGTATTTTTTAACAAAGCCTGGAATAGAAATTTGAACTAAGTCTTATAGAGATCTTAAGATGCAGGAAGACATCATCTAATATGTAGTTTGTGTTGGGGAAAAGAGTAAGATAAGAGGTAGATATAGGGACCTCCCTGGTGTTTCAGCAGCTAAGAGTCTGTGCTCCCAAAGCAGGGGGCCTGGGTTCGATCCTCAGTCAGGGAATTGAACTAGATCCCACATGCTGCACTGAGAGTTTGCATGTTGCAGCAAAGATCCTGAGTGCTGCAACTAAGACCCGGAGCAGCAAAATAAATAAATAACATTTAAGAAAAGAGGTAGTTCTACCACGAAGCTAGTGAAGCTTAAGCTTTCCATATTTGACAGCAACCCTCAAAACATTCTACGACACTACCATTAATGAATTACAACGCTGAAACAAACTTCTCCAAGCCATCAATAGTAAAATATTTAAATAATTCATACTAAAGGGAAAGACCTATTTTTCCTCTCTATAAAATTGATATTATTAAATTAATGTAATATAAAGAGGTGATCAAATTGTATACAGCCTAAAACTTGGGGAAAGTACTTTTGAGGTGTGTCAAAGTTTCACTCATAAGAGTTTCATGCTGTTTATCAGGATTTTGTTATGTCTGTGGTATTTGTCAAGTCTCTCTAGCTTGTACTTTGTCTTCTTTTCTCTATCAAAGTAAATATTCACATAGGTACTTATGTATTTGTAATTACTCTTCATTTTCTTAAAGAGATCACCAAAACTGTAGAAGCAACAGACCTCACAGAACCTCCTTTTATCCCTGGATTCATCCTTTTAGAAGGACCCAGAAAGTGGCCCAGAGCTTCCAGCTTACTTTCACTGTTAATTGCTCAGTTGTGTCTGACTCTTTGTGACCCCATGAACTGTAGTCCATCAGGCTCCTACTGGAGTGGGTAGCCATTTCCTTCTCCAGGGTATCTTCCCAACCCAGGGATCAAACTCAGGTCTCCCGCATTACACGTAGATTCTTTACCATCTGAGCCACCAGGGAAGTTCCTTTCCCAGCAATCTCTGACCAGAAATCCTTTCACCACAAACCTAAGGAGGAGAAGGTATCTGTGGCTCTGCATTCCCAGGTTAATTCTCAAGGTCACTCCTCTTCAGTTCAGTTCAGTCCAGTCGCTCAGTCATGTCCGACTCTTTGCAACCCCATGAATCACAGCACGCCAGGTCTCCCTGTCCATCACCAACTCCCGGAGTTCACTCAAACCCACCTCTATCGAGTTGGTGATGCCATCCAGCCATCTCATTCTCTGTCGTCCCCTTCTCCTCCCGCCCCCAATCCCTCCCAGCATCAGAGTCTTTTCCAGTGAGTCAACTCATCGCATGAGGTGGCCAAAGTATTGCAGTTTCAGCTTTAGCATCAGTCCTTCCAATGAACACCCAGGATTGATCTCCTCCAGAATGGACTGGTTGGATCTCCTTGCAGTATAAGGGACTCTCAAGAGTCTTCTCCAATACCATAGTTCAAAAGCATCAATTCTTCGGCGATCAGCTTTCTTCACAGTCCAACTCTCACATCCATACATGACCACGGGAAAAACCATAGCCTTGACTAGACGGACCTTTGTTGGGAAAATAATGTCTCTGCTTTTTAATATGCTATCTAGATTGGTCATAAATTTCCTTCCAAGGAGTAAGCGTCTTTTAATTTCATGGCTGCAATCAGCATCCGCAGTGATTTTGGAGCCCAGAAAAATAAAGTCAGCCACTGTTTCCACTGTTTCCCCATCTATTTCCCATGAAGTGATGGGACCAGATGCCATGATCTTCATTTTCTGAATGTTGAGCTTCAAGCCAACTTTTTCACTCTCCTCTTTCACTTTCATCAAGAGGCTTTTGAGTTCCTCTTCACTTTCTGCCATAAGGGTGGTGTCATCTGCATATCTGAGGTTATTGATATTTCTCCCAGCAATCTTGATTCCAGCATGTGCTTCTTCCAGCCCAGCGTTCCTCTTAGGCAAACCTTTTTTAATTTGCATTTTAAAAATGTATATATTTTTGGCCCTGTGGCATACAGCATCTTAGTTCCCCAATCAGGGATCAAACTTAACAACTGGACCACCAGGAAAGTCCCTGGACAAGCTTAATTGCCCTCCCTTTGAACCAACCAGCCTATGGGAAAGAGATATATTGGCTGGTTTAAGCCAATCACAGCCCATTCCTGGATTAGGGGTGGAGTCAATCCCACCCAAACCACACAAGTAAGAACAGAGACAGAGGGGTAATTTTCCAAAGAAACTGGGTGTCCTGCTACCAAGGAGGAGGAGATGCTGGACAGAAAGCAGTAGGTATCTCAAAGTTGAGACTTGCATTGGGTGTAATTTAAGAGGGCACCAAAAACTCAGCAAGTTAAATAATATTTTAATGCGCTTAAAAAAAAACAACGAACCAGAAAACTACAGCCTGCAGGCTGGCTGCTTAAAAAAAAAATGAAACGCTTCAGGAATTTGCACGTCATCCATGCAGGGATCAGGCTAGTCATCTCTGTATCATTCCAGTCTTACTATATGTGCTGCCAAAGTGAGCACCTGCCTGCATTTTTTGTTTTTTATTAGTAAATAACTTTCATAACAGTGTCTGGGTTACCTCCCTGGGGAGTTAGGCTCTGCCTCACCATTGCCTTAGAAATTTTTGATGTTCCAGAAGAAACTTTCTGGGTCTTAGGGCTTCTTGGAACTCAGGAATTGTGAGGTGTTCTTATCCTATGTGTGTGCGTGCTCAGTTCCTAAGTCATGTCTGACTGTGACCCCATGGACTGTAGCCCGCTAGGCTCCTCTGTCCATGGGATTTCCCAGGCCAGAATACTGGAGTGTGTTGCCATTTCCTTCTCCAAAGGATCTTCCCAACCCAGGGGATCGAATCTTCACCTCCTGCATTTGCAGATGGGTTCTTTACCACTGAGCCACCAGGGAAGCCCTTCTTATCCTTTACCTGTTCCTGTGTTAGTCGCTCAGTTGTGTCTGACTTTTTGTGACCCCATGGACCATATCCTAACAGGCTCCTCTACCAATGGAATTCTCTAGGCAAGAACACTGGAGTGGGTTGGAGAAGATGCCCTTCTCCATGGGATTTTCCCGAACCCAGGGATCAAACCTGGGTCTCTTGCATTGCAGACAGACTCCTTACTGTCTGAGCCACCGGACTGTAAGTCAGCTCTAAATTGGCCTCCTGATTCAGAGAGGTGTGGGAAAGTAGAGGACGCTCCATTTCCCTAACAATCAGGATCATCCTTTGTTGCTCAGCTGCTAAAGAATCCACCTGCAATGCAGGAGAGCTGGGTTCAATCCCTGGGCTGGGAAGATCCCCTGGAGAAGGGAAAAGCTACCCTCTCCAGTATTCTGGCCTGGAGAATTCCATGGACACAGTCCATGGGGTCGCAAAGAATCGGACATGACTGAGCAACTTGGGCTTCCCTGATAGCTCAGTTTGTAAATAATCCGCCTGCAGTGCAGGAGAGCCTAGTTCAATTCCTAGGTTGGGAAGATCTGCTGGAGAAGAGATAGGCTACCCGCTCCAGTATTGTTGGGCTTCCCTTGTGGCTCATCTAGTAAAGAATCCACCTGCAGTGCAGGAGATCTGGGTTGGGAAGATCCCCTGGAGAAAGGAAAGGCTACCCACTCCAGTATTCTGGCCTGGAGAATTCTATGGACTGTATAGTCCATGGGGTTGCAAAGAGTCGGACACGACTGAGCGACTTTCACTCACTCCCATATTAATAGCACAAGCCATTCACTTGATTTTGAAGAAAGAAGAATGGTGGGAGGCCTTGGATTCAAGCAGAGCCTCTGCCCTAATTCTCTATCCCCACACTCACCCTCCTCAACCCCAAGCTGACGAGGGCAGGCTCAGCCAGCTTGCTGGCGATGCCACATGAGATCTGCTGGGGACAGATGGAGGAAGAGGCAAGCAGACCCTATCCAGCTTGCTGCCAGCCCAAGGCAGGCCTTGTTATTTGATGTGGGTGCACTGTGGGTTTCAGTTACTAAACTAGGCTTTATCTTCTCTGACAGCTCATAAAAAATCAACCCCATCTCAAGCTGTCAGAAGCTTGTACCTAGAAACAGCCCCAGGTATTGGTGAAAGGGAAAAATGCATCCTTCCTTCTGACTGCATGTGAGACTGGAGAGCCAGAATTTCATCAACAGGACCACAGGTAACCAGTAGAAGTGACTGGTAACTCATAGGTGATCCAAACATGTCATTTTAAATAACAGTATCTATTTACTTCTAAAAAACACATTATTGGAAATGTCAATAAGAGCCATTTGTCAGCTCTGTGACCTTGGTGAGTCACCAGGACACTTAACCATGTGGGTGCTTGGTCTCTCCAAATGGAGGTAAGGGGCAGAAATTGAGTGATCATCTCTGAGGTCCTTTCCAGCTCTGGCAGCTATAGTCTTACGAGATGGGGGTCACTTCCCTCCCTTCCCTTCCCAAGCGGAAGTAGGCAGCCCCTAGACGGCTGTGTTGCCCAGAGGACCACGGCAGAAAACATGGTCAGAGCATTAAAATCCTGTCTATACTGGCAAGGGAGACTGATGTGTAAAATACTTTAAAAAATAATCTGTCACTTACTATTAGAACTTATTTTAAAATAATCTCAGGACTTCCCTGGTGATCCAGTGGCCAAGACTCAGCGCTCCCAATAGCAGGGGTCTCAGGTTCAATCCCTGGTCAGGGAACTAGATGCCACATGCTGGAACAGAGGGGTCACATGCAGTAACTAAAGACCCTGAATGCTGCATAGAAGATTGAAGAAACTGCATGCTGCAATTAAGACTCAGTGCAGCCAAACAAATTAATAAAAATACATATTTTAAAAATTTAGGGACTTCCCTGGTGGCTCAGTGGTAAAGAATCCAACTGCCAAGACAGGAGACATGGGTTTGAACCCTGATCTAGGAAGATCCTACATGTTGCAAAGCAACTAAACCTGCGTGCCCCAAGTACTGAGCCTGTCCTTTAAAACCCAGGAGCCACAACTACTGAGCCCACATGCTGCAACTACTGAAGCCTGTACGCTCTAGAGCCCATAATCTGCAACAAGAGAAGCCACTGCAATGAGAAGCCCATGCACCGTAACTAGAGAGTAGCCCCTGCTCACCACAACTACAGAAAAACCTGCTCAGCAAGACCCAGCACAGTCAAATATAAATAAATAAATAATTATTTTTAAAAAGTCTAAAAATAATCTTGGGAATATATTCCATATCACATTTGTGATAGCTCGCTTCCTTTGAGAAGCGGATGTCAAGAGGGGCTTAGACATATAGGAGATTTATTGAGGGAAACACCTGTGAGGGAAAAGGCACAGAGGGAGGCAGAGGAGATGGGAGACAGACTCCAGACCCCAAAGCAGGTCTGTCACTTGGGAAGGGAAAGGCGATACTGGAAGGTGGGCGAGGAAAAGTCTCAGACTGGAGGTGCCCTAAGAACATTTCAGACAGACTGAAATTGGTTTCCTAGGGCTGCAACAGCAAAGGACCGTGGACTGGGTGACCTAAAGAATGGAAATTTTCCTATAGTTCTGGAGGCTACATTTCTCAGATCAAGGTGTTAGCAGGACTGGTTTTATTCCAAGGGCTTTCTTCTTGACTTGTAGACACCTGTCCTCTCCCCGTGTCTGTACTTCGTTTTCCTGCTGTATAGGTCTGTGTCATAACATTCTCTTCTTTCTTTTTTTAGGATTTGTTTGTTTGCACCAGGTCTTAGGTGCAGCTAGCAGGATCTTTTATCTGTGGCATGTGGGATCTAGCTCTCTGACCAGGGATCGAACCTAGGTCCCCTGTATTGGGAAAATAGAGTCTTAGCCACTGGACCACCAGAGAAATCCCCCTAATCTCCCCTTCTGATAAGGACACCGGTCATATTGGATTAAGGTCCACCATCATTTTAACTTGTTTTTGTTTAGTCACGAAGTCATGTCTGACTCTTCTGACCCCATGGACTGTAGCCCACCAGGGTCCTCTATCCATGAGATTTCCCAGGCAAGAATACTGGAGTGGGTTGCCACTTCCTTCTCCAGGGGATCTTCCAAACCCAGAGATCAAACCCGCATCTTCTGGATTGGCAGGCCGATTCTTTACCACTGAGCCACCTGGGGAGCCCCCATTTTAACTTAATTACCTCTTAAAAGTCATATTCTGAGGTACTGGGGTTAAGACTTCCACATATGAACTTTCGGGGAATGCAATTCACTCCGTAACAGTCAAGAAGGGTGTCCTCAAGCCAGTTGCCCATTAGAGGAGCCATGCGTCTCACAGCAATGGGCACCTTGAGTATCCTCGGCATGTTCTGTTCTTGGCTGGAAGTTAGCCCACAGGACACATGGCCTTGTGCAAACTCTGTGGTGGATTCAAAGAGGCCACAGCTGGGCCCTCAGTTAATTATCCCACTGCTGGCAGGAGATCTATGGTGTATTTCCATGGTCACTGTGACATTCAATCTTCATTTACTAAATTGCTCAAGAAAAATAAATTGACCACCTATTAGATACTAGGTGAGTGAGTCTCAGCCCTGATTGTCCAACAACAAAATTACTGATAGAGATTTTGTTTTCCAGTGCATTTTTCTGGGCCCATCTCTGCAGGGGTCACTGTCCTTGAGAGTTGGTGTGTCAGGTGCTGGGGTGGGGAGGGTGCTGAATGGAACAGCCTCTGCCCACCGGAGCTCTAAGCCAGCAGACAGAATTAACAGCTTCAAAAGCCTCGTGCGCGGAATTGCAGCCACATAACAACACTCTGGTTAAATCAGTAACTAGAATCAGCTGGAGGCAAGAAGGACTTGTTATGACTGTTATCAATCAGTAACAAATATAAAGTTCCATGAGGATAGGTTCAGAGGTTCTCATTCATCCTGTTTTTCCCCTCAGTTCTTCCTTGCTAAGAGCTTCATCTGAACGTCTTCCAGCTGAAACCAGGAGGAATGACTCAGCTCAGACTGTCGTGAGATTCCCTGCAAAGGGCAAACCCCAGTGCCAACATGCTCATTCCCACAGTCCATCCTCCAACGTCATCTGGTGGCTATCATCTTGGCTGTGTTCACAAACCTCCAGTGTCATGAAAGCACATTCCCCTCCTAGTTCCAGCAAAGGGAAAAAGGGCTACAGGCTCGATCCTCTACCCTGATGTGAAATGTAAAGGAAAGACCAGGCTTTTCAATCCTGTCTTGCCTTTTACCAGGCAGACCACTGGGAGAAAAGTATTTAGTCTCTCAACATCTCAATTTCCTTACCTGTTATTTGGAAGTAATAGTAACTATCCTGAAAAGTTGTTGTGAGGATTAAGACATCTAAGGTAAGAATGTCCCCTACAACTATGAGCTCATAGTTGGTATGTTATAAATACTGAGCCTTCCCACCTCAATCATCAGCAAATTATTTTCTCTAGAGCTAGAACAAAAATTCTCTTGTCAAAACCACTGAGGAAATCCAAAAACTTCAGCTTCCATTTTCCTTGAAATTCCCCCTTTTACCTCCTTTATGTACCTGGAAGCTGCCACAGCAGCCAAAACCTGCTCTCTGGAAAGGCTCTGACGTCAATCTTTGCCACCTCATGTGAATTTCTACTTCTCTGAACATTCCATCCAGAAGCATGCCATGATAACTATTCAGCCTCACCAGGGAAAAAAGAGGCTTTACCTCTTGGTAAAGAAAACCACATCAATAGCAAGGACCTTTCTGGTGGCCTCAGTCACACCAGATAGGTGTCCTGCTCTTATGGGCTGGCCTTCGTTGGAAGGCCAATGTTAGGTAGGAAGGATCATCCCCCCAGGAGAGTGCAGACATTTCTAGTAGGAATTATGTCTCTTCTTTCAAACTAAATCTTATCCTGGATCCTGATATTTATAAAACAGGAACATATCCTATTTCATCAATATAAAAATTTTCAGCGTAATTGTAAAACCTTTTCTCATTGTAACCCAAAAATGTATGAACAAGAAGATTGTGTTGAAATTAGGACATTAGATGACAGTTACATTTTCTGTCAGCTTCAATAACTTGTTGTTTGAGTTGTTCAGGATCTAGGAAACTGGGCTGCATGTTGTTAATGGTCCCAGTCTTTTAACAGCTCTTCTGTCAATCTTGGGAGACACTTTGAGAAAAACATCCCTAAAGCTTGTATAGGTCCATCTAGTCAAAGCTATGGTTTTTCCACCAGTCATGTATGGATGTGAGTTGCACCACAAATAAAGCTGAGCACCAAAGAATTGATGCTTTTGAACTGTGGTGTTCAATAGACCCTTGAGAAGACTTCTGAGAGTCCCTTGGACTGCAAGGAGATCAAACCAGTCAATCCTAAAGGAAATTAGTCCTGAATATTCATTGGAAGGACTGATGCTGAAGCTGAAGCTTCAATACTTTGGCCACCTGATATGAAGAACTTACTTACTGGGAAAACCCTAATGCTGGGAAAGATTAAAGGCAGGAACAGAAAGGGACAACAGAGGATGAGATGGTTGGATGGCATTACTGGCTCAATGGACACGAGTTTGAGTAAACTCTGGGAGTTGGTGATAGACAGGGAAGCCTGGGGTGCTGCAGTTTGTGGGGTCGCAAAGAGTCGGACACGACTGAGCGACTGAACTGAACTGAAAGCTTGAAGATATATATATATATCCGTGTGTGTGTATATATATATATCCATCAGCACCAAGAATGGACAATCGTTGCTTATTATCTATAACATAATATTTTCATGTTGTAATATGTTCGTAATTCACTAGTTATCAAGTTATCACCTAGGTGAGAATAACTCTGTAATGATGCAACTGCACTTGGCCCAGACTTCAATCCAGTGAGGTCCACGCGGCTATGCTAAGACACATGCATAGCCTTGACCTTCACACAAGACCAGCAAGGAGTGGCAAGCTTCCAGATCAATACACATCTACAAGAGATTTCAAAATATGCATGGCTGAGATGTTTTGACAAGATTTTTCCCAGGGCTACAGAAAAAGTTCACATGTAAATATATATTCATACCTCCTATGGTTAAAATTACACTGGATCTGTTTGACTATTCTTACTGTCTTTTATTCTTGTTTAAAGCCACTTTCATTTTTTAATGAAATTTGACCCAAGAGTTTGCAGAGTCCCTGAATCATTGAAAAAGCAAGAGAGTTCCAGAAAAACATCTATTTCTGCTTTATTGACTATGCCAAAGCCTTTGACTGGGTGGATCACAATA
Organism: Moschus berezovskii; assembly: GCF_049115385.1. Lineage (NCBI taxonomy): Eukaryota > Metazoa > Chordata > Mammalia > Artiodactyla > Moschidae > Moschus > Moschus berezovskii. The sequence goes on from NC_142468.1 coordinate 56,233,049, forward strand.
AACTCTGGAAAATTCTTAAAGAGATGGGAATACCAGACCACCTGACCTGCCTCTTGAGAAACCTGTATGCAGGTCAGGAAGCAACAGTTAGAACTGGACATGGAACAACAGACTGGTTCCAAATAGGAAAAGG